>NC_041224.1:139839415-139848429 GCF_002837175.3 Physeter macrocephalus
CAGCGTACCGCAAAAAAAAAAAAAAAAAAAAGGTTGGGGCTGCGTGCCAGTATGTTGGGGACACACCTCCTCAGCTGGCATACAGCTTGCTGGGATCGACCTGCAGAGTCTGTTCACGGATGTTCATGGGAAGGTGAATGAAGTCAGAAGTGGGTCCCAGGGAAGGCACCAAACACATGGAGATAGCGTGGAAAAGAAAGGGAATTTAAACGGAAAGTATGTGTGTGGAGGGAGGGAATGGGAGTGAGGAGGGATTGGGGAATACAGTGGGGCTTACAAAGTGCTGAAGGTGAGTGTTTTCAATTAAAAAAACAAAAAACTAAAATCTGAGCCAAGGTAGGAAAACCTTTGTCCTGAGACCAAGATTCAGGGACAGTCTCCCCTGAGAAAACTGGCGAGAAAAGGACAGCGGTTTGGTGACAGAACAAAGGACCCGGTTATCAAACTGGGATAGAAAATGGGAGCAAGGTTAGAGCTGGGTTACAAGATCAGATCAGGAGGAACAGTTGACGTGGTGCTGAGTCACTGTGACCTGGTGCTGAGTCAGCGGAAGACGGACCCTCTGATTGGTCCCCAGGCTTGGGGGCACAGATGGGAGTCCAGAACCCTTGCTGTGAGCAGGGACAGACTGTGAGAGCAGGAACTTGAGCTTGGTACTAAAAGGGCAAAGATTCGATGGAATGTTGCAGTAAGCTTCTCTCCAGGCAATAGCAAACGCCAAATTCTTTTCACTGTTTTTACCTCTCACTCACTTGGGGGGAACCTGTTAAAAATGCTGGTGGTCAGCCCTCCTCAGACTTAACGAATTAGGATCTTTATTGGTAGGGACAAATCAACTGGATCGGGTGAATCTGATGCACACTAAAGTTGGAAACCTAGAGGTTTAGATTCTAAACTTTAGGAGGACAATCTTCCTTACCTTGATTCTGAATTTTTGTATTTGTCTCTCCCCTCACTGTCTCTAGAAAGTAACCAGCTTCTAATAACCATATGTAGTTCAGACTGAGGTAGGTTCAAATAGGTTCTTTTTGGTGTGGTAAAATATATATAACATAAAATATGCCATTTTAACCTTTTGTGTATGTGTGTGTGTGTGTGTGTGTGTGTGTGTTACACGGGCCTCTCACTGCTGTGGCCTTTCCTGTTGCGGAGCACAGGCTCCGGACGCGCAGGCTCAGCGGCCATGGCTCACGGGCCCAGCCGCTCTGCGGCACGTGGAATCCTCCCGGACCAGGGCACGAACCCATGTCCCCTGCATCGGCAGGCGGACTCTCAACCACTGAGCCACCAGGGAAGCCCATTTTAACCATTTTTAAGTATAAAATTCAGTAGTATCAATTATGCTGTACAACCATCACCACTATTTATTTTCTTTTTCATCACTCCTAACAGAAACCCTGTACCCATTAAGCAATGACTCCCCATTTTCCCCTGCCCACAACTCAGCTCTGGTGACTCTTATCCACTTTCTGCCTCCACAGTTTTGCCTATTCTAGATATTTCACATAAGTGGGATCATACAGTATTTGTATCTGGCTTCATTCACTTGGCATCATGTTTTCAAGGTTCATCCGTGTTGTAATATGTATCAGAACTTCATTTCTTTCTATGGCTGAATAATATTCCATTGTATAATATGTATATACCACATTTTGTTTACCCATTCATCTGTTGATGGACACCTGGGTTGTTTACACCTTTTGGCTACTATGAATAATTCTTTTTTTTTTAATTTTATTTTATTGAAGTATAGTTTATTTACAATGTTGTGTTAATTTCTGCTGTACAGCAAAGTGATTCAGTTATACATATATATATGTACATTCTTTTTTGTATTCTTTTCCATTATGGTTTATCACAGGATATTGAATATAGTTCCCTGTGCTATACAGTAGGATATTGTTGTTTATCCATTCTGTGTATAATAGTTAGCATTTGCTAATCCCAAACTCACAATCCCTCCCTCCCCCACTCCCCTCCCCCTTGGCAACCACAAGTCTGTTCTCTATGTCTGTGAGTCTGTTTCTGTTTCATAGATAAGTTCATTGGTGTCCTATTTTAGATTCTACATATAAGTGATGTCATATGGTATTTGTCTTTCTCTGACTTACTTCACTTAGTATGATAATCTCTAGGTCCACCCATGTTGCTGCGAATGGCATTATTTCATTCTTTTTTATGGCTGAGTAATATTCCATTGTGTATATATATATATACACCACATCTTTATCCATTCATCTGTCGATGGGCATTTAGGTTGCTTCCATGTCTTGGCTATCGTAAATAGTGCTGCAATGAACATTGGGGTGTATATATCTTTTTTTTTTAACATCTTTACTGGAGTACAATTGCTTTACAATGTTGTGTTAGTTTCTGCTGTATAACAAAGTGAATCAGCTATATGCATACGAATATCCCCATATCCCCTCCCTCTTGCGTCTCCCTCCCACCTTCCCTATCCCACCCCTCTAGGTGGCGGCTACTGTGAATAATTCTTCAATGAACATTAACATGTAAGTATATGTTTGAATCACTCTTTTCAGTGATTTTGAGTACATACCAAGGAGTGGAATTGCTCAGTTGTATGCTAATTCTGTGTTTAAAGTTTTGAGGAACTGCCAAACTGTCTTCCACAGAAGCTGCACCATTTTACATTCCCACTAGCAATGTACTACGGTTCTGCTTTCTCCACATCCTCAATGACATTTGCTGTTTTCCATTTTTTTAATTATAATCATCATAGTAGGTGTGCAGTTGTATCTCATTGTAGTTTTTATTTGCATTTCCACAGTGACTGATGATGTTGACATCTTTTCATGTGTTTACTAGCCATTTATATACCTTCTCAGGGGAAATGTGTATGCAACTCCTTTGCCCATTTTTAAATTGGGTTGTTTGTCATTTTGTTGTTGAGTTGTAGGAGTTGTTTATATATTCTGGATTTTAAACCCTTATCAGATATACGATTTGCAAATATTTTCTCAAATTCTGTAGGTTGTCTTTTTCACTTTCTTGATTTTTTTAAAAATTTATTTATTTATTTATTTTTGGCGGCACTTGGTCTTGGTTGCTGTGCGTGGGCTATCCCCAGTTGTGGTGAGCGGGGCAGTGGCGGGCCTCTCACTGCAGTGGCTTCTCTTGTTGCGGAGCACAGGTTCCAGGCACGTGGGCTTCAGTAGTTGTGGCTCACGGGCTCTGGAGCGCAGGCTCAGTAGTTGTGGTGCACGAGCTCAGGTGGTCCACGGCATGTGGGATCTTCCTGGACCAGGGCTTGAACCCGTGTCTCCTACATTGGCAGGCGGATTCTTAACCACTGCACCACCAGGGAAGTCCTCTTGATGTCTTTTGATGCACAAGAGTTTTCAATTTTGATGAAGTGCAATGTATCTACTTTTTATTGTTGTTGCTTGTGCTTTTGGTGTCAAATTAAGAATTCATTGCCAAATCCAAGGTCATGAAGGTTTATCTCTATGTTTTCTTCTAGCAGTTTTATAGGCTTTGCCCTTATATTTACGTTATTGATCCAATTTGCATTAATTTTTACATATGGTATGAGGTGGGGTGGTTCAACCTCATTCTTTTGCGTGTAGAAATCCAGCTGACCCAGAACCGTTTATTGAAGACACTATTCTTTCCCTATTGAATAGACTTGGCACATTTGTCAAAGATTAATTGGTCATATTATTACTGTTTAATGGGTATAGAGTTTCGGATTTGCTAGATGAAGAGTTCTGAAGATGGATGGTGGTGACGGTTGCCCAACAATGTGAATGTACTTAATGTCACTGAACTGAATACTTAAAATGGTTAAGATAATACATTTTATATTACATATATTTTACTACAATTTTTAAAAATCAATTGGCCATAGATGAATGGGTTTATTTCTGAACTCTCGATTCTATCCCACTAGTCTATCTATCCTTATGCCAAGAGCACACTGTTTTGATTACTCTCACTTTTAATAAGCTTTGAAATTGGAACATGTGAACTACTCCAATTTTGTTCTTCTTTTTCAGAATTATTTTGGCTTTTTGGGTCCCTTGCAATTGCATTTGAATCTAAGGACCGTCTTTTCCATTTCTGCAAACAACACTTGGAATTTTGATGGGGATTCTATTGAATCTGTAAATAGGGATATTACCATCTTAACGATATTAAGTTTTCTAATCCACGAATACAGAATGTCTTTCCATTTATTCAGGTCTTCTTCTTTCTTTCAGCAATATATTGTAGTTTTCAGTTTGGGTAGGCTCTTAAACCATAAAGTTTTTCTTCCCTTGCTTCAGTATGACACTCTTTAGATCAAATAAGAAAGGAATAAAACTTACAGGAAGGCAGTCAGTATTTCCTTCATTTTGTTCGCACCCACCCATGAGAAGAAAAGACTTATAGATCACTCAATATTAAATGAGCATTTATTGACAATTCTTTCTATTTTGAGCCCTGAACTAGGTGCTGGTTTCCATAAGTTTAAAACAGTGTGAGTATCAGGTTGAAATCCAAACACTGATGGTATAATGGGAAATACTATAAAGCAGCCTTGGACAGAAAGCTGAGGGAATATAAACGAAGCAGAACTAGGAGTTCTGCAGAGGGGGGTTGAGTTAGGAGAGGTTTCAGATAGAGGCTTTGAATGTGAAGTGGAATTTTGCCAGCCAGAAAAGGGGAAGGAGGAGGACAACATTTGGGGAAGAGAATGTGAATCACAGCATGAGGCAAGGCAACTTCAGGAAACGCTAAGCCTGGTTACTGAGGGTTGTGTGTGGCGGGAGAGGTGAAGAAACATGGGGCTAACAGGGAGGTAGACATGCCTCACTCACCTGTGGTTACTCAACAAGCTTGCTCATTTGAACAAGTGTAAAAAAAAAAATGAGACACATTATCTGTTGATGTATTCCTTTCAAAAAAAGATGATGCATTTTAAAAGTGAGACATAGAATAAAAGCTGTAGAGTAGATAATAGTATTTTTATCAATGTTAATTTCCTGATTTTGACTTGTACTATGTTAGGAGAGAGAATGTTCTTAGGAGGTACACACTGAGTATTTAGGGGAAAGGGGGCACCATGAATGCAACTTACTTTCAAATGGTTCAGAAAAAATAATATGTTTGTATATAGATAGAGAGAAATCATAAAGTAAAAGTGGTAAAATGCTGGGGCTTCCCTGGTGGCGCAGTGGTTGAGAGTCCGCCTGCCGATGCAGGGGACGCGGGTTCGTGCCCCGGTCTGGGAAGATCCCACATGCCGCGGAGCGGCTAGGCCTGTGAGCCATGGCCACTGAGACTGCGCGTCCGGAGCCTGTGTTCCGCAACAGGAGAGGCCACAACAGTGAGAGGCCCACGTACTGCAAAAAAAAAAAAAAAAAAAAAAAAAAAAGTGGTAAAATGCTAACAGGTGGAGAATCACAGTGAAGGGTGTAGAAGAGCTTTTGTACTACTGTGGCAACTCTACTACTCTGGCAACTCTAAGTCTGAAATTAATTTTTAAAAAAAATCCCCCCCCCAAGAGTAATGATGTCTCTCTTCTCTATAATACAAACCGAGTTCTGAAAAAACAAGAACAATTTTTATTTAAAATGTTTTTATACACATAAAAAATGTCTGAAAAGACACCAAACTACCTATCAGTGACTACTACTAAAGAGTAGGAATGGGTTGAGGAAAGGAGGATTTAAATTTAGTTTATACCTTTCTGTATTGTTTGAATATTTTATCAAGAGCATATATTAATTTTATAATTAAAAATAAAACCACAGGGCTTCCCTGGTGGCGCAGTGGTTGAGCGTCCGCCTGCCGATGCAGGGGAACCGGGTTCGCGCCCCGGTCTGGGAGGATCCCACATGCCGCGGAGCGGCTGGGCCCGTGGGCCATGGCCGCTGGGCCTGCGCGTCCAGAGCCTGTGCTCCGCAACGGGAGAGACCACAACAGAGGGAGGCCCGCATACCACAAAAAAATAAATAAATAAATAAATAAATAAATAAATAAAATTAAAAAAAAAAATAAAACCACAGAAGACATCAAAAAAAACCCCTGGGGGGTTTTTAATAATTAATGACTGAGGGACTCCCCTGGTGGCGCAGTGGTTAAGAATCCGCCTGCCAGTGCAGGGGACACGGGTTCGAGCCCTGGTCCAGGAAGATCCCACATGCTGCAGAGCAAGTAAGACTGTGTGCCACAATTACTGAGCCTGTGCTCTAGAGCCCGCAAGCCACAACTACTGAAGCTCACGTGCTCCTAGAGCCCATGCTCCGCAACGAAGAGTAGCCCCCGCTCTCTGCAACTACAGGAAGCCCGCACACACCAACGAAGACCTAACGCAGCCAAAAATATTAAAAAAAAAAAAAAAAAAAAGCGAGTCATGTGAATGTTTAAAAAAAAAAAATTAATGACCGAGGAACACTTCTCCATTGTATGATAATAGGGAGGGGGTGGTAATAAAAGATATTTTTTAAATAAAGAAAAATATATATCTTACATAAATACATAAAAATCAACAAATAGATGTGAACATATAAACAACTGTTGGTACTTAATGAGAAAGATTTTTATGTCCCTGAGAAGCTTTTCTTCAGAAACTGAGAGGTCAAAAATCTTACCACGTTGTTCTCCCTGTCCAATGCTCCATTGGTAAGGAAAATCAAAGAAACTCTCTTAATAATTTAAGCAAAAAGCCTACATTTTAATACTACTGCCTACATTTTGCCAAAGCCAAGGTTGTTTTTGTTAAGGATGACTTCTATGGGCTGACAAAGAGAATAAAAAATTACTGCCTGTTGTAGTTTCCTTAGCCCATCCACATGATCAAACTGAATTAAGCACTCATTAAAATCCAGCACTTAAAAGAGAGAGGGACTTCCCTGGTGGCGCAGTGGTTGGGAGTCCACCTGCCTGTGCAGGGGACACGGGTTCGAGCCCTGGTCCAGGAGGATCCCGCATGCCAAGGAGCAGCCGGACCGTGCGCCACAGCTGTTAAGCCTGCGTGTTGCGGCTGCTGGGGCCCGCATGCCTGGAGCCCGTGCTCCGCAACAAAAAAAGAGGCCACCGCAATGGGAGGTTTGCGCCCAGCGACGAGGAGTGGCCCCCACTCGCTCCCTCTGCAACTAGGGAGGGCCTGCGCGCAGCAGCGAGGACCCAACACAGCCAAAAATAAATAATTTTTTTTAAAAAGAGAGAGAGAGGTTTCATTTAGGATACGTATAGATGAAAATGGAAATATAAAAATGACACCAATAAAGCCAGTACTCAATTTCCTGCTTCTGGTCCCACCAAGTCATGCTTTCCCCAGGGTTAGAAGTGGCTGAAAACGGAGTAATGTTGATGAAGTGCCCTAAACCAAAGCATGGATGTGCCCCATCTCTCCAGTTCAAGAGAGGGCCAGAGGAGTCAGGTAAAGTCTTAGGTCATCATCCTATGAGGAATATCAAATGCCACGCTCAGAAGCTTCAGATGATCAGGGCTCAGACCTTTTATATGCTTTTATACTGTTGTCTCCCAACTAATTTCTCCCACTGCTGTACACCATTGTCATGGTCCCTCAGCCTCAAGGGTATTGGTGCAAGAAGCAGAGCCTTATCTGTTAATATCCTGGGTTGTTAATTCCCAAGACTCAGCAGAGGAGAGGGTGGCTTGATTGATCTATCTTACTTGTGATCCTTTTAATAAATGAGGACATTCTTCTGACGGGGTTCTTTTGTATCCAAGTACAATGTTATCTTTTTTGACTCGATATATTTTGAACTAAACTATGCTCGGTGTATAAACTCTGGACATGTATGTGACCTAGGTTTTTCTTCTTCTTTAATAAAAGAAAAAATTATAGAAGAAAACCCCCAATCACAGGTTGAAAACTACCTCACTTTTTAAAATTCTAAATCCCAAATTTAATGATCACAAATTTACCTTTTAAGATATATACTCGGGCTTCCCTGGTGGCGCAGTGGTTGAGAGTCCGCCTGCCGATGCAGGGGACACGGGTTCACGCCCCGGTCCGGGAGGATCCCACGTGCCGCGGAGCGGCTGGGCCCGTGAGCCATGGCCGCTGGGCCTGCGCGTCCGAAGCCTGTGCTCCGCCACGGGAGAGGCCACAACAGAGGGAGGCCCGCGTACCGCAAAAAAAAAAAAAAAAAAAAAAAAAAAAAAAAAATTATTTAGTATCACTATGGTGCTGAATAAAACATATTCCTTGCCTTTAAGAATCACATACTCTAATAAACAATTTTTTTATTTTTAAAAAGAGGGCAAAAAGAAATCACCTAAATATATCATATCATCCTATCAGATAATAGATTATTTTGGGCAAGTTTGCTGAGTGACAGACACACAAAAAAAATAATAGAAACTGGCTCACAAAGAATTGTCTTGTATTGGTGGCAATAAATTCAACTTCATGTTGCACTACACTGCAGGTGGGCATCTAGCCATTTTGTATTTTATTCTCCCCTGAGATAACTTTATTTTAAAAGCCTTTAATTTGTCTTAAGGTGTATTCTAAACCAGAATAAATATTGGATAGTGTCCTCATTGAAATATTACAAAGCAACAGAAACCAGTTTTGAGTTATTGCAACAAAAGGAAGCTCACCTGTTTATCTTCCTTAAGTTAGCCAGTTAACCATTCTTTTAAAACTCTGTATCTCTCTATTCTTTCTTTTCAAAAATATATATCCCAGGTGGATCAGAAATTTAAACATAAGTGTGTGACACCATAAATGTATTATGGGAGTATTTTCTAAATATTATAGTTGTTCCAGAAGCCATAAAAAATGATAAGATAGTTCATATAAAAATTACAATTCGGGGCTTCCCTGGTGGCGCAGTGGTTGAGAATCCGCCTGCCGATGCAGGGGACACCGGTTCGTGCCCCGGTCCGGGAAGATCCCACATGCCGCGGAGCGGCTGGGCCCGTGAGCCATGGCGGCTGAGCCTGCGCGTCCGGAGCCTGTGCTCCGCAACGGGAGAGGCCACAACAGTGAGAGGCCCGCGTACCACAAAAAAAAAAAAAAAAAAAAAATT
>NC_041224.1:139849808-139865854 GCF_002837175.3 Physeter macrocephalus
GTCCGGAGCCTGTGCTCTGCAATGGAAGAGGCCACAACAGTGAGAGGCCCGCGTACCGAAAAAAAAAAAAAAAAAAAAAAAAAAAAAAAAAATTATTTAGTATCACTATGGTGCTGAATAAAACATATTCCTTGCCTTTAAGAATCACATACTCTAATAAACAATTTTTTTATTTTTAAAAAGAGGGCAAAAAGAAATCACCTAAATATATCATATCATCCTATCAGATAATAGATTATTTTGGGCAAGTTTGCTGAGTGACAGACACACAAAAAAAATAATAGAAACTGGCTCACAAAGAATTGTCTTGTATTGGTGGCAATAAATTCAACTTCATGTTGCACTACACTGCAGGTGGGCATCTAGCCATTTTGTATTTTATTCTCCCCTGAGATAACTTTATTTTAAAAGCCTTTAATTTGTCTTAAGGTGTATTCTAAACCAGAATAAATAAATATTGGATAGTGTCCTCATTGAAATATTACAAAGCAACAGAAACCAGTTTTGAGTTATTGCAACAAAAGGAAGCTCACCTGTTTATCTTCCTTAAGTTAGCCAGTTAACCATTCTTTTAAAACTCTGTATCTCTCTATTCTTTCTTTTCAAAAATATATATCCCAGGTGGATCAGAAATTTAAACATAAGTGTGTGACACCATAAATGTATTATGGGAGTATTTTCTAAATATTATAGTTGTTCCAGAAGCCATAAAAAATGATAAGATAGTTCATATAAAAATTACAATTCGGGGCTTCCCTGGTGGCGCAGTGGTTGAGAATCCGCCTGCCGATGCAGGGGACACCGGTTCGTGCCCCGGTCCGGGAAGATCCCACATGCCGCGGAGCGGCTGGGCCCGTGAGCCATGGCGGCTGAGCCTGCGCGTCCGGAGCCTGTGCTCCGCAACGGGAGAGGCCACAACAGTGAGAGGCCCGCGTACCACAAAAAAAAAAAAAAAAAAAAAATTGGCCCGCGTACCACAAAAAAAAAAAAAAAATTACAATTCTTAGGGGTGAAAATTACTTTAAATAGAGTTGAAAGAAAAACTAAGAAAAATATTTGCAGCAAACATAAAAAGGACTGATTTATTTAATAAACAAAGAGGTCTTATAAAAATAAAA
The DNA here is from genome assembly GCF_002837175.3 of Physeter macrocephalus. NCBI lineage: Eukaryota > Metazoa > Chordata > Mammalia > Artiodactyla > Physeteridae > Physeter > Physeter macrocephalus. Next base: position 139,850,927 of record NC_041224.1, read on the forward strand.
GCAGTGATGAAATCAAGGAGGAACTGGGACATGGGTAGGCTATTTCCATTACCTGTCCTCTATTCTTTGATAAGGACAATTGACTTTTTCTCAATCTTATGTAAAGTACTGTGCAATCACAACTGCAAGGCAAGGTCCTTAGCTTTAACCTTTCCAACAAGGTTGCTTAACTTAAGTTCTTCCTATATAGAAATTCTGGTGTTGCTACTAGTAAGAAGATATCGACTCAGTAGAATAATGGGCAAAGAACATAAATAGGCAATATAAAATAACTACATGAGAAGGTCTTCAATACCAATCACTGTTATAGAAAATTACATTAAAATAATCATGCAATGCCATTTTCCATTTATCAAATAGGCCAAGTCTAAAAAGACAGATTATACCTTGTGCTTGAAAAGGTGAATGGGCAATCTTCTTTACAATTGGTGGGAGTGTAATTGGTACAACTTTTGGAGATGCATTACAGATACATAAAGGATATATCTATCTATATAGACATATATTGATATGGACCTTGAGCAATTCTACTTATAGAAATTTATCCTATAGATATAGTCATCCATGTTCACAAACATTATATATTTATTTTCAAGGATGTTCATTGTAGCTTTTGATAATAGTGGAAAACTTAAAATAACCTAAATGTCACCAAAAAGGGCTCTGCCAAAAAAAAAAAAAAAACCATGAAAAACTATTAAACTCTAGTTATTAAAGAGAGGTGAGAGTATATTACAGACTTAATTAGATTTCTAAGGTATATTATGTGAAAAATAAGTTTTAGAACCAATGATCACATTTGTATAAAACAATGTGTATATATCCACACATATGTGGGGGGAAAGGGCACATTTTGCTTGATATATTTCTGTACAATATGAATATTTGCCAAGAAAAAATGTTAATAAAATATGTTTTTATCCTATGGACTTAAAGTGGTTGAATATTGTCAAAAACTACAAAGCATGTTTGTATTTTTCCCTAAGAATTAAATTACAATTGGGGGGAAAAAAAAACAGTTGTTTATGTGTTTAAAGCAAAACATCTGCCAACTGTATTTAGTTTGACATTTTTTTCATGTCCTGCTTACCAAACTAGAAACAAACACTGAATCATAATTAAGATATAATTAGAAAGAAGTGCTACCCCAGAATGATATGCTTAATGATGTATTTGCACTGTGGTGTTCGTTGATGTGTAAATGCAAAAGAAGACTACAGCCAGAAAGAAGTGTGTAGGGTTAAGCAACATGATACTCACTGAAATAACCCACTTCTAGTTAGTTTTCTTCCCCACTGCCTTCTCTCATATGCAAGAGGGAATAATAATCCAAAAATCAAAGTATTTATCTCTGGGAGGTCTGAAACTAGATGCTGATTGTGTTTATAAACCAGCTGGCAGCAGTCAGAACAAAGGTCAGAATGAAGAAAGGATCAAGAGAACTTGCTCCCTTAGAGTTTACTAGGATAAACCTCTTAGTAATTTTCTTCTTTGTAGGCATTTTACTGTGCAGGAGTAATTTAGAGCAACAAGTCTGGACCTCTCCTCTGAAGGTAAGTTGGCTTGCCTTCTTGAGCTATTATAAATGAAGGGAAAAAATTATAGGCGCTGTTTTATTAATTCATTATATCCTTCATTCATTCATTGTTCTATGTATCATTGATTTATTTAAAAAAACATTTATCTAATACTTTTTATGTTCAGTTCTGGGAATACAAAGTTAAAAAGCCATTCCTGGGGAATTCCCTAGTGGTGCAGTGGTTAGTACTCCACGCTTTCACTGCCAAGGGCCTGGGTTCAGTCCCCGGTTGGGGAAATAAGATCCTGCAAGCCGCTTGGCACGGCCAAAAAAAAAACCATCCCTAGACTCAAAGTAGATACTAAAGGTAGCTAAAAAAGAAAAAGAGAAAATTAGAAAGCAACATAATGAAAGGTTCATACAGAAATGGAACCCCAAGTAGGGGCACCTAAGACTCAGGGAAGATTTCCCAGCAAGAAGGATGTTTGAACTAAGTCCTGAAGGATGAAGACCATCCAGAGAAGAAGGAGCCGTGTACAGCCACAGCAGTGAGTTGAAAAAAAACACAGCACATTTAGGGAAGTGCTCACAGTTCGGGATGGTTATTAGAGTTCTAAGAGGGGAATGGTGGGAAGACAAGGCCAGGGATTGCTGAGCTGGGGTCAGGTCCTGAAGGATTGTGTTCACCATATAAGAAATCTAGAATTTGTCCTAATGGTGATGGGTTTTAAGCAGGAGGATGACATGATCAGGGTTGGATTTTAGAAAGATCTCTTGGGCAGCAGTGTGAGTGATGTGAAGGAGCAGGACAATGTTTAAGATAGAAAACTTGCAGTAACATAGGAAAGAGATGATGAGTGGTTTTGGTCTTTAAAGAACATACCAAATGACAGATGAGGACACCAGTCCTCTGGTTGGACCCTGAGGCCCTGGGAAGAACTCTGGAGGACAGTGCTGAGGCAGTTTATGGAAGCGTTTGACAGTGATGGTCAGGCCTTTGGAGGCAAGGCCTAAGACAAGGAGTGGTACTTGTTATACAAGGTGGGCCACTCGTTTAAGGCCATGGAGGTTACTTCCCTGAAGGACATTTCTTCTCTCTGCCCACCAAAGATTCTGAGATTTTTTTTTTACTCCTTCCCAGGGAAATCCCTCAAGGTCCTGAAGATCTCGTCCATTCTGAAACAGACCCAGGGCAGTAAATGACTGAGGCTGAAGGAATTTGCGTCCATTGGGTTGATCTGGCAGTCCAAATGTCCCAAGAAAGCCAAACTATCATCCATGGTGCCATCATTCTGACCAAGCCACCTTAATTCCTGTGGGATGAGGCAACTGAAGGAAGAACAAAATCAATAAGCACTTTGCTCTTACCAGGTGACATTCTCTTTGCAAGGTGACAGGGTGCAGGGTCTCATTAGGGGCGCACCTTGTTCTTGTTCCTAAAATAACTGACACTATCTCTCTGCTCTTGTGCCTAAAACACTGCTGCTAATGGCTGATGTGGATAACTGCTGTACCTCTGCTAAGAGCTGCACTTCTATGGGCAACTTTGCTAAAGCCATCTTTGATGCCATCTCCAAGTCCTGCAGCTATCAGACCCTGAACTCTGCAAAGGGACCATATTCATCAAATTTACCTCTCAGAGATTTACTGATCATAAAGACTCAAGTGACAGTGCAAAGAACCCATAGAATCCTTCTGTGGCTACCATGTTCGGTTCTTATAGTATAAGCAAAAGTAAAGAAAGAGTGAGAGAGAAAGATGATGAAGATCTGATTAATCTGAACTACTACTAGTAGTAGTAGTAAGGATAGAGAGGAGGTAAGACTGAGATATACAAGAAGGAGAAATCAGAGGACTTCATAACTGATTGAAGGTGGGAAGTAAGAGGGAGGGAGAAGTTGAGAATGACTACTTTGGGTTTTGGCTCCTGGAAGGTCTTTCAGAATGATAAGAAAAGTAGGATATGGGGCCACTTTTCAAGGGATTACAAATAGTTAAGTTTTTGGACATACAGAATTTAAGACGCTTGAGGGACATCCACAAAGATCAGTGGGTAGTTGGATAATACAGTTTTTAAATTCAGGCAATAGAACTGGGCTGAAGGTACAGATTGTTAGAGAGTGGGTGGACATGAGTATAAGATGGTAAATGAAGCTGTGGAGGAGAATGAGATGACTCAGGGAGCGTGTGTAGAGGTGAGAAGAGAAGTGAGCCAAACATAACGATTCTCTAGCCAAATGGTAGAGAATATGTATTAAGAGGTAGATAGAATAGCAGAAGACTCCAAAGAAATACCCATAAAATATGTTAAAAACCAAAACATTGTAGAAGCTAAGAGAAGAGAAAGTTTCAAGAAGAATTGTTAGTTGTGCCTATGATTTATTTGAAGCTAAAGCTGTGAAGTACTAGGACCCCCGATTCTTTTGTTTCTGTTTTTGTTTTTTTGGCCACTCCACTGGCTTGTGGGATCTTAGTTGTTCTCCGACCAGGGGCTGAACCTGGGCCCTCAGCAATGAAAGCGCTGAGTTCTAACCACTGGACCACCACGGAATTCCCTAGGAACCCTCATTCTAATTTGTTTCTATGGAAAGCACCCTTGGCTTTATAATGATCCACTTTTTGATGCAGTTCCCAAGAATGTGTTCTGGGAAAAACAGGAGCCTACATAGACTCGTTTTTTTAATTGATAAATTCTCTCTGTTTATTGATAAACTAATAAATTACACGTTTATATTTGTGCATTCTGTACATGTTTATATAAATTATAAATGGAGGGAAATCTTAAGTCTTAAAAGCATTAACAGAATTTTGAATACACAATAAAATGCCAAAGTCAATTCCAAAATAAAAACAGTTTGAAAACTTGCAGAGAAGTTATGTATAAAAGGTTAAAAGTTGAGATGTGTCCATTGGATCTAGCAACCAAAGAAGTCACCGATGTGTTAAGCAATAGCAATCTTGGTCAAGTGGTAAAATCTAGAATGCAATGAGTTAAGAAAGGGAAGGGAAAAGAAGGTATAAGGTTGTTGCTAGAGAAGAAGATAGGCTGAGGGAGGGTTTTCTTTTTTGGAAAGATGCTGATGGGAAAGAGAAGGAGGCAGGTAACTGAGGATGCATGGCCACCGAATAGGTCGGGGAATGAGGTCTAGAGCCCAACTGGAGGGATTAGCTTTGGATAAAAGAAGGGAAGCCTCTTCCCTTGTGATAAGAAGAAAGCCAGGCAGGTATATTTCTAAGAGACATCTACCACCCACCAAAATTTTTTGATACAAAGCTTTTTGGTGCTGGAGTTCCAAATCAGATGGAGAGTAGGCATTTACAATGTTGTTAGAGGTGACAAGCAAACCCTCTCCCTGGGTCACCCCATTCCACAGCTCTGATAACTGCCACATCTCACATGTTCAGTAATGTCAAAAGCAGAGTGAAAACCAAGTCCTTAGTGCTGCTTAGTTGAGGTATAATTTACATGCCATAAAATTCACCAGTTTTAAGTGTACACGTAAATGATTTTTAGTAAATTTACCAAATTATGCAAGCATCACTGTTACCAAACCAAACTTGGGTCTGCTTGCCCACGCACAGTAAAGCCAATCTACTGACACCAGGATTGTGGTGAAGGAAAGTGCCTTGTTTTTTGCAAGGCCAACCGAGGAGTATGGACAGCTAACGCTCAAAAGACCCAAACTCTCCAATGGATTTTAGGGAAGGGTTTTTAAAGGCAAGGTGAGGGAGAGAGCTGCAGGATGCACAATCAACTCATGCACAATTCTCTGACTCGTTGATGGTGAGGTAACAGGGTGACGTCACAGGGATTAACGTCATCATAGGCTCCAGCCAGTCTTGGGGCTATGTGTTCATGGTCATCAGGAAGTTAGCTTCTTCCATCTGGTGGGGGCTTTAGTATCTGTAAAACAACTCATGAATGTGTGTCAGACACTGTTATCTATGTCCTTCAGGGAGGAACTAAAGATTCTGTGACTCCACTGTATGGCTGATCTATTGTTCAAATTGTTACCAGTTCTTCTGGCCCAACTGCTGTCTTTCGTTACTACATGTTCACACTCTTCTAATCATTAACTTCTGAGCCAGCCTTTTGTGACTCGGGGGGGGACTGGGAAACTAAAGCTTTTCTACACACAAGAGGCAGTCAGAGGAAGGGCGGGGGGGGTCTGTCCTGGGAAGGTGCCATAGAATCCTGCTTGGTTACATCACCATAATCCAGTGTTATAATATTTCCATCACCCCAGTAAAATCCCTAACGCCCATTTTCAGCTAATCCCCATTCCCACCCCAGCCCTAGGAAACTACAAATCTATTTTTCAAGTCTATAGATTTGCATTTTCCAGACATTTCATATAAATCATACAATATGTGGTTTTTTGGCTGGCTTCTTTCACTCAGCATAATTGACTTTTAGGCTCATCCATGTTGTAGCATGTATCAACAGTTCATTCCTTTTTTTTTTTTTGCGGTACGCGGGCCTCTCACTGTTGTGGCCTCTCCTGTTGCGGAGCACAGGCTCCAGACGTGCAGGCTCAGCGGCCATGGCTCACGGGCCTAGCCACTCTGCAGCAAGTGGGATCTTCCCAGACCGGGGCACGAATCCGTGTCCCCTGCATCAGCAGGCAGACTCTCAACGACTGCACCACCAGGGAAGCCCCATTCCTTTTTATTGCTGAGTAGTATTCCTTTGTGTGGCCATACCACATTTTGTTTATCTATTCACCAGCTGAACATTTGCTGCTTTGCTTTTGCTTCCCCCTTTGCCCCTGAGTGACAGAGCATAGGCTGACAGTTTTCTCTTTGTTCTTTCAATATGCCTATTCACAATTTTAGAGAGTATGGCATATCAATTTTCCTAAGGGTGTGAAGCTAGGCTTTGCCAATTTTTTGGTGAAGGATAAAGCGATTTTTTGGGAATTGGTGAGGATAAAGACATTATGATTAGACAAATGCCTTACAAGTATTTCCAAACCACAGACAATTGTGACAGGATGTATACCTGCCACAATCCACAAGAGGATACCTCACACACTCCGAAACCGCTGCCATTACAATACAACAGCACAAAACAATAATGACAATAACAGTGATGGCCACCACAATAAAACCTCCCAGGAAATAATGGGAAGAATGATGCCATTTGGGGGGAATCCAATGAGAAAAATTACATCAGTTATGCCAAAATAGGAACAAAAATGTTGTCCTAATATAAACATTGTCCTATATGCACTGATGTCTGTGGACAATAAGCAACCTTCTCAGAACATACTTTGAGAGCTGTATGTACAACCTAACTGGTACACTTGAAGGTAAGAATTATCACTAAATGAATACATATCCCAAGAAGTTATTCAATCATTTTGTATTTTTGAGGTTTTTCTTTAACTTCTTTTTAATACACAAAAGTATACAAACCAGTATAAAAAAGCCCCCGAGTAGCTATCACCCAGGCCCAACAACCACCAAACCATGCCAAATCTGCCTCATCCACAAGTTAATTCTGCCCCCCCATATTATTTTACAGCAAATTTCAGGCATCATATAATTTTATCCATAAATATTTCATCATGCAACTCTACAAGAGAATTTTTTTGGAATAACATAACCACAATACCATGATCACATCTATAATATTATAATAATAATTGCTTAACATAAATTTTCCAGTCATTGTTCCTGTAATGTGAATTTATAATTTAAAGCAACAAGCCTAGATGGCAAAACAGCCTCTATCAGATAAAGACTTGGAGAAGAGGGGCTCCATGCATGTCTTGATAGAATACACATGGTAACATTTCTTCACATTGCCAAGTGATCTTGTCGGGCTGGGTTTTAAAGGACAGAAGGGAATGCAAAAATAAGCTTGGAAAACGTATGCCATATGGACATTAAAGAATTACTCTCCTCTTTTGGGTATGAAATGACTAATTAACTATTTGCAGCTAAAATGTGTGGGCTCTTTTTCAGAAAATGGAATATCTTTCCCTCACTGAGCATATTGATTAGAGACATAATCTAGACTGTCTGGGAATAGTTTCTCTGTAGCAGAACAAATCACACCCTTCAATACACTGTTTAATTTTAGATATATCTTGACACATTTATTTAAATATTTTGGCGCTGGATTTTTTTTTCCTTTAGGCGTGCCTGATGCCCGCATTTATAATTTAGCTGTCATTTTTCTCAAAAGGTTGTGTGGGGCAATAGGAAAAGCAATTCCAATTTGTCACATATGAGCAGTATGATGTTATACAAGTTACTTAACCTCTCTGAGCGAGATTTTTTTTTCCATTTGTTGGCCAATAAGGATTTTTGAGGATTAAATGAGATAATGAATTTAGCATTATGCCTGCATCAAGAAATCATAGCTATTGTTAAAAAAAGAGGAATTTTCTATAATAAAAGTGTATAATTTATCAAAAGTTCCCCTATGATAGTTTTTCTTTAGTAGTATTATTTCTTACTGATTCTTCAACAAAACCATAATGTTACTATGCATGGATCAGATAGCCAAGAAATAATTTACATTGCCTCGAATGTTAACAAGAGCTTAGAGTAATAGAACTGTAGCTGACAGACACTCTCTTAAATCATTCTATTTTGAATCTATTTTTAAAAATTAGGTCAATTCAACCATCTTTATCTATTCTATCCTCTCAGAATAAAATATCAAACTTTTCTGTTTGAAACTAACACAAAAATAATGGGAAAGACCAAAAAAGTCTAATTCTCTCATCTTAGAGACAATATCAAAAAATCTACATCCTTAGGTTCTATTCCAAACCTGACCTTGGCCTGTAGTATGCATGTGAGGAAACCAGAAAACTTCCATTTTTGTCCATCCATTTGTAGGCATAGAATGAAAATCATTTATAGTAGAATATTAATGAAATAGGTTGCTAGTTCAGCAAACAAATACTTCTATGCTCAGTGTATGGTTTATGAAAATCTGTCAATTTTCTAAGTCAATTTTCTCTGCTTTTACAAGTTTAAATATGCTGTGGGTAACTGATTCTGTGATTGATGGTTTAGGATCTTGCCATACCTCATAGTCAGCAATAAATCTTCATTATGTAGTTCCTCAGAAATGAAGAGTGTAATAAATAAGCCCAAATGTGTCCTGACCTTAACACAGTTCCTGGTACTATTCTCTAGTGAATTACTTCCCTTTAGTAAAAGGGGACACACCACTGTAATTCCAGCTCGTTGTAAGCTCTGATTCATTACTTGAAGTTTTATTACAATGTGTCATGAGCATTCACGAAACGAGGCATGAAATATTCTTTGAGAGGTCAGCTTCAAAAGCACTGTTGTGGTCAATCATGTAGATGGATAGCTACATACTGAGTCTAAAGCAGTTTTCTACTGTCATTTGCCAACCAGCTACAAGGTGAGCTGGGAGCAGTTCAGCTGGCCACTTTTCTATGTCACTGTCATCCATTTAAAAAACTAGTGAGTGCCTACTCCATAGTCAGTCCTATGCCAGGTACTGGTCTACAGAGGCCCTGCTCTCCGGGTGAAGGCACAGTAAATAAGCAATCTAATTACAGTTAGTCACTTATCAAATATTTATCCAGAACCTACTATATGCCAGGTGCTCTGTTAGGCCACTAGGGAAACAACAGTAAACTAAGCAGACAAAAATATTTTAATGTGCTGTAATGTGCACAGGATGCCATGGAGACCCAGATAAGAGGATCTAAATAGACTAATAGCACAGGGGTCAGGGAAAGCTTTTCAGAGGAGGTGATACTTCAGCAGAGTTTGGAAAGATAAAGAAGAAAAGACACTAGATAAAGAAGGCATTCTAGGCACATTATGGGAGGTGTGAAGTAGCAGGATACATTTGGGAAACCACTGGCAGGTTGATGTAGCTGCTGCCTTATCTGAAAACAGCAGAATATCATTTAAAGACTAAGCAAAGAGTGTCATGATTGTATTTGCATGTGAGAGTGCTCACTCTGCCTGCAATACAGAAAATGGACTGTGGAGAGGATGGAGAGACCAATTAAGCAGCTGGTGTCATAATCCTGATTGCAGAGTAGGAATGGAGAACACAAGGGTTATACTAAACTTATAACAGGACTTTGCAACTGATTAGGATAGTAAAAGACTGAATGAGAGGGGCCTAGGAGACTTCTAGGTTTCTGGCTATAAATGCAACTACTTGAGTCATTGGTGCTGCTGAAAACTCTTCTTCATCAACTAAAAATTGGAGAGCTTGTATAGTGCACTCAAGAAGCCTAAGATTAGGTCACCTTCCCAGCCACTCTGGACCCAAAATTGGTTTCTGAGTTAAAGAAGGTGAGTTATTCCTGGAGACATAAGTGATTTGTTAGTTTTGAGGAGGGCTTTGATGACTAGGAATGAACAGTTTGTTATCACGGGTTCAAGAGCTAGTTATCATTTTCATTTTGGTGACATAACATGCAGAAGTAGTTGAAAAAGAGGTTAAAAATAAAGCTACAGGGACTTCCCTGGTGGTGCAGTGGTTGGGAATCCGCCTGCCAGTGCAGGGGACACAAGTTCGAACCCTGGTCCGGGAAGATCCCACATGCCACGGAGCAACTAAGCCCGTGAGCCACAACTACTGAGCCTGCGCTCCAGAGCCCTTGAGCCACAACTACTGAAGCCCGCGCGCCTAGAGCCCGTGCTCCGCAACAAGAGAAGCCACCGCAATGAGAAGCCTGTGCACTGCAACGAAGAGTAGCCCCCGCTCACCGCAACTAGAGAAAGCCCGCACGCAGCAACGAAGACCCAACACAGCCAAAAATAAATAAATTTAGAAAAAAATATAAAGCTACATTATGAGAGCTACAATTATGATTACATCTTGTACTTTAGAAAGGATTAATTAGGAGGCACTAATAAAATTGGAACTATAAAGCCTCTCTGACCATGTAACTTTAGTTGACTAAATCGGAGTATTATTTTTCTGGCACAGTGCTTGAGAAAACAGCTCTAAACTGTGATCAATGCCTTATTACAATTTTACTGTCATTAAATATAAAATTACATCTTTTCCCATATGGATAACATTTTAAAGATAATTTGTCACATATACATTATTATTCCCTAATTAACGGTCATGATTTCTCTCATGGACTCTTGCAATAGCTTGCAAATTGGTTTCTCACCACAGGTCTCTGTCCCCTCCATTTCACCCTGGTCTATCCCACTTCAGAATAAGTGAACACAAACTGATCAAACTGAACACAAACCTGACATTGTATTTCCCTTACATATTTTGAATGGTGACTAATAACTATAAAGCCCAAACCCCCCAGCATATTAGTAAAGGGCTTAATGATTTGGACCCATCATTTCTTGTCAATAGACAGCATATTACTGTGCCCCACCAACTTTCTTAGACTCATGCCATGTGCAGTTATCTCAAGCTGGAATGCCCTCCCTGTAGCTCTAGATTGGAAAACTGCCACTAAGCATCTAGAGAGTTCACGTATTATGTCCTCCATTATGTATGCCCATTCCCACCTCTCCTGAAAAAATTTCAAGTTGCTCCCTGGTCTCTGTCTCTAACCTACCATGTTCATCCAAGCATTAGCTTTTATCAATAGTTTTAAAAGTTTGTTTTTTTGTCTGTAAATGTGACTATAAGCCCCTGAGGCTAGTAATTTTGTTTTACATTTGTACCTCCAGCGCCTAACAGAGCATCTGCTTGAATTCAAGAAAGGATAAATGAATATCTCCTCCCTGAAGCTGCCCTTCACCATTCCCTAGGCAGTTAACTGGTCCCTTCCTCTGCCTTCCTTTAATACTTACCATATTATCACCAGTATGGTACAGTACTTATTACTTTATATGTCTATCTCTCCAATACAGTCTATGAGCTGAGACCATTTTTTATCCTTATAGTTTCTGCACCTAGCATGTAATAGGCCCTCAGTAGGTATTTATTAAAAGAACGAAAACCTTGAAAGCATGCTCCTCAAACTTGTGGGTTGCACTATATTTAATATGTTTAATGCCAGACTCTTGATTCAAAAAGATTTGGATTGAGGGAAGACTGCTGCCATGTCTGCTGCAAACAGTGGGGTGTTGCTCCAGGACCTTGCTTCAGACATATGTCTTACATTTCATCCCTAGCCTGAGCAAAGGAAATCTCTTTGAGGACTGGGAAGCAACAATGGCATCACTGCAAGATGAATCTAACTGTTGGGTCTACAGTGAGATGCTGTTGTCATCCTCCTCTGGATGGCCATGGAAAATTGAGCCAGGTAACGCGACCATGTGGGGATGACTGACAATGGGGGGAAAAGACAAACCACCTTCCTGTCTCACAAGCCAGTATGTCAAAAGAACCCCCATCGGTAAACGTTACTGTACACATCACACACTTTGCCAAGGTTACTGCTCACGAGCCCCCCACTCTCACCCCCACCCCAGGCTATGTTGTGTGGAATGGAATAGGCTGGCTTTTGGACACACAAGTCCAACTAGCAGGATTAACTATGTTTTGTTTGGAAAGTCATATAATTGGTCCACCCCTAATAGTACCCAAAATAACATGGGGTGCCAGACATGTACTGTGACTGCTGACTTCTGGCTAGGCCGCCAGAATGTTTCTTTTAGAGCTGGGCCTTCCCCTCTCCATGGAGGTGACTTACCTTCCTTATAACTGGACAGGACACTGCTGCCATTGACTCTCCACTGACCTGGTAAGCAATTGGCTCCAAGATTTGCCTATATCCTGGCAAATGACTGTTCTTAGCATACTGGGTATCTTACTCTTGATAGCCCTTGGCTGCTGCTGTCTGGATTCTATCTGTGGTATCTGGTTGCAGTGCCCCTCTATATACCTGACCCAGGGATATCTCAGAAGAGGGGTGGACCAAGATTGTAAGGGTCATGCAGGATATGTAAGGGTGAAGGGTATGGTCAGGCCCGCCGAAATGGCTGTTCTCTTCCTCTCTGTACATCCCCCGCTTGACCAGTCCCTGCTTCACCTACACCCTACTCCCCTGACTGACCTTCCCTCTTAATCATAGAGTCTAATCAGTAAATGCCTATGTGCTTGCCCCTAGCCCCAGCTAGTGATTGTTCTAATCTTTAGATCAGAACATCTTCACCAAGATAACTTATCAAAGGGGTGGTGAGGGGCGTGCTCCTCTGCTGGTTTCCCTGGTAACCAATGAGCCGACCTGATGTCAATTTCCCCTATAACTGGTAAACACCCCTTCCCCACCCCAGGGAGCAAAGACTGCTGCCATGTCTTGCATGTCCTAACCATTGCAGTCTGCTGCACACGGTGGGGTGCTGCTCCAGTACCTTGCTTCAGACATGTAATATCCCCCCCATCCATTAAACCATCGACGTCTCTGTTGCTGACTCAGGCTCTTTCTTTGGTCTTGAGGCTGGGTAAGTACAGGACCTGCAGGCCTGTGGAGTGCAGCCCAACAACAGTGAACTCAGGTGATCTGTCAATTAGTAGGCGTCAATCCCATTTGTGGAAAGTGAAAGTAAGAGTATGTGTGAGATGGAAAAGATTCAGAAAAGGATGAACGTGTTTATGGAGCACAAAAGAATAGTTACCAAGGTATAGTGGAATGCCAGATGTATTAGAAAGTTACTGGGATTTGTGATTCTGTATTTAGATGAGGATCAATATTCTAATAATGTGCTTCATCTGAAGCAGCCACTGAATAGGGAAGAATTTTGAGTCACTGGGATTGGTATCTTGATCAGGAGATATGGTAAGAGGTCAGATAAACTTAAGAATCATTTGTCTTAGTAAAAATAGGTTTAAACGAGTAAATGGGGATTAAATTAGGCAGTAAGAATGAGGAATGCTAGGGGCTGATGGATGGAAAGTGGGGACAATGGAATATTGGAGTCCCATGTGATAGGAGAGCTTATACATGGGGAGTGATCCTGTGAATGAGCTGGAAGTAGACAACGTTGTGGTTGCTGGATGTGGTCTCTGATTATTGATTTTATAGGTCACATTCATGGTGAAACCTAAGTGTGGTATGTATCCCATTTTTAGAAATGCTAAGTTGGAAAACAAAGCAAAATTTGTACTACAGCTGTGGCATTGTCTAACCATGTAATTTTGTGATATCATTCCTTTCAAACCTTTGTTCACATTATTTATTAAATAAACCAAATCAGCAAGTTTTTTTAAAATGATGATTAATAAAGCAAATACATGTAAAAAAAACCTGGATTTTAAAAATATGATATGGAGGGCTTCCCTGGTGGCGCGGTGGTTGCGCGTCCGCCTGCCGATGCAGGGGAACCGGGTTCGCGCCCCGGTCTGGGAGGATCCCACATGCCGCAGAGCGGCTGGGCCCGTGAGCCATGGCTGCTGAGCCTGCGCGTCCGGAGCCTGTGCTCCACGACGGGAGAGGCCACAGCAGAGGGAGGCCCGCATACCACAAAAAAAAAAAAAAAAAAAAAAAAAATGATATGGAATGGCTGGAAAGATGAAACAAAACTTGCTAGATTAAATTTAACAGAAAGAGGGGACTTCCCTGGCGGTCCAGTGGTTAAAACTCCACACTTCCACTGCAGGGGGCGCAAGTTTGATCCCTAGTTGGGGAACTGATATCCTGAATGGCGTGCGGCGCAGCCAAAGGGAAAAAAACAATTTAACAGAAAGAGGTCTAAAGCTCCAAATTTAGGTAGACATTAGGTTTTCATCTGCCAGGTGAGAGAGAATTGAATCAACAGTATGATATAACTGAAAATAAAACAAAGAAACCTACTGCTACATATTAGTAGAGAATGCAGCTGGAGCAAAAGAGCTGAGCCCTACCATACCATGAGCTCTTCAGACATATCTTCGATATTGTGTAATTTATGGGCCCATACCAAAATAGAGAAACTACAGAAGTAGGTAAATGGGCTCATAAGTGGCCTGAAAACCATGAAAATGAGGGACAGAGAGGAATAGGAATGACTAACTTTGGGGGAAAAAAAGGTAGGAAGAGCAGGGGAGAATACTCAGTATTAGCCAAAGGGATGAAGATTCCAGTTCAACTTAGTTTAGGTTATTAGTGCTTACACATCTACCTCATTTTGCAAGTGAAGAAGGCATTATGTTAAGTGAAATAAGTCAGACAAGAAAAGACAAATACTTTACGATCTCACTTATATGTGGGATGTAAGGAAAACAAAACAAAAACACCAAACTCAAAGAAAAAGAGGCAGGGTGGGGGGCGGGAGGGACGGGAGGAAGATGGTTACAAGGTATAAACTTCCAGTTATAAGATACATAGAAAAGCAGCTGGAATGGCAAACCCGAGCACCAGGAGATGAAAAATGAGAGTAAGCCAGGAGAGAAGATGGCGGAAGAGTAAGACGCGGAGATCACCTTCCTCCCCACAGATACATCAGAAATACATCTACACGTGGAACTGCTCCTATAGAACACCCACTGAACG
>NC_041224.1:139866328-139867966 GCF_002837175.3 Physeter macrocephalus
AACAAGGACCTAGAAGAACTAAAGAGTAAACAAACAACAATGAACAACACAATAAATGAAATTAAAAATACTCTAGATGGGATCAATAGCAGAATAACTGAGGCAGAAGAATGGATAAGTAACCTGGAAGATAAAATAGTGGAAATAACTACTGCAGAGCAGAATAAAGAAAAAAGAATGAAAAGAACTGAGGACAGTCTCAGAGACATCTAGGACAACATTAAGCCCACCAACATTCGAATTATAGGGGTCCCAGAAGAAGAAGAGAAAAAGAAAGGGACTGAGAAAATATTTGAAGAGATTATAGTAGAAAACTTCCCTAATATGGGAAAGGAAATAGTCAATCACGTCCAGGAAGCACAGAGAGTCCCATACAGGATAAATCCAGGGAGAAACATGCCAAGATACATATTAATCAAACTATCAAAAATGAAATATAAAGAAAACATATTTAAAGCAGCAAGGGAAAAACAACAAATAACACACAAGGGAATCCCCATAAGGTTAACAGCTGATCTTTCAGCAGAAAAAACAACACCTGTATATATGCTGTCTACAAGAGACCCACTTCAGACTTAGGGATACATACAGACTGAAAGTGAAGGGATGGTAAAAGATATTCCAGGCAAATGGAAATCAGAATAAAGCTGAAGTAGCAATTCTCATTACAGACAGAACAGACTTTAAAATAAAGACTATTACAAGAGACAAAGAAGGACACTACATAATGATCAAGGGATCGATCCATGAAGAAGATATAACAATTGTAAATATTTATGCACCCAACATAGGAGCACCTCAATACATAAGGCAAATACTAACAGCCATAAAAGAGAAAGTCGACAGTAACACTATCATAGTAAGGGACTTTAACACCCCACTTTCACCAATGGACAGATCATCCAAAATGAAAATAAATAAGGAAACACAAGCTTTAAATGATACATTACACAAGATGGACTTAATTGATATTTATAGGACATTCCATCCAAAAACAACAGAATACACATTTTTCTCAAGTGCTCATGGAACATTCTCCAGGATAGATCATATATTGGGTCACAAATCTAGCCTTGGCAAATTTAAGAAAATTGAAATCATATCAAGTATCTTTTCTGACCACAACGCTATGAGACTAGATATCAATTACAGGAAAAGATCTATAAAAAATACAAACACATGGAGGCTAAACAATACACTACTTAATAACGAAGTGATCACTGAAGAAATCAAAGAGGAAATCAAAAAATACTTAGAAACAAATGACAATGGAGACACGACGACCCAAAACCTATGGGATGCAGCAAAAGCAGTTCTAAGAGGGAAGTTTATAGCAATACAATCCTACCTTAAGAAACAGGAAACATCTCGTATAAACAACCTAACTTTGCACCTAAAGCAACTAGAGAAAGAAGAACAAAAAAACCCCAAATTTAGCAGAAGGAAAGAAATCATAAAGATCAGATCAGAAATAAATGAAAAAGAAATGAAGGAAACAATAGCAAAGATCAATAAAACTAAAAGCTGGTTCTTTGAGAAGATAAATAAAATTGATAAACCATTAGCCAGACTCATCAAGAATAAAAGGGAGAAGACTCAAATCAATAGAATTAGAAATGAAAAAGGAGACGTAACAAC
>NC_041224.1:139868427-139869146 GCF_002837175.3 Physeter macrocephalus
CTACAGCCAGCATTGTTCTCAATGGTGAAAAACTGAAAGCATTTCCACTAAGATCAGGAACAAGACAAGGTTGCCCACTCTCACCACTCTTATTCAACATAGTTTTGGAAGTTCTAGCCACAGCAATCAGAGAAGAAAAAGAAATAAAAGGAATCCAAATAGGAAAAGAAGAAGTAAAGCTGTCACTGTTTGCAGATGACATGATACTATACATAGAGAATCCTAAGGAGGCTACCAGGAAACTACTAGAGCTAATCAATGAATTTGGTAAAGTAGCAGGATACAAAATTAATGCACAGAAATCTCTGGCATTCTTATACACTAATGATGAAAAATCTGAGAGTGAAATTAAGAAAACACTCCCATTTACCATTGCAACAAACGGAATAAAATATCTAGGAATAAACCTACCTAAGGAGACAAAAGACCTGTATGCAGAAAACTATGAGACACTGATGAAAGAAATTAAAGATGATACAAATAGGTGGAGAAATATACCATGTTCTTGGATTGGAAGAATCAACATTGTGAAAATGACTCTACTACCCAAAGCAATCTATAGATTCAGTTCAATCCCTATCAAACTACCACTAGCATTTTTTATAGAACTAGAACAAAAAATTTCACAATTTGTATGGAAACACAAAAGACCCCGAATAGCCAAAGCAATCTTGAGAACGAAAAACAGAGCTGGAGGAATCAGGCTCCTTGACTTCAGA
>NC_041224.1:139870242-139912889 GCF_002837175.3 Physeter macrocephalus
TGCAGCTCTATTTACAATAGCCAGGACATGGAAGCAACCTAAGTGTCCATCAACAGATGAATGGATAAAGAAGATGTGGCACATATATACAATGGAATATTACTCAGCTGTAAAAAGAAATGCAACTGAGTTATTTGTAATGTGGTGGATAGAACTGGAGTCTGTCATAAAGAGTGAAGTAAGTCAGAAGGAGAAGAACAAATACCGTATGCTAACAAATATATATGGAATCTAAGAAAAAAAAATGTCATGAAGAGATTAGTGGTAGGACGGGAATAAAACACAGACCTACTATAGCATGGACTTGAGGAAATGGGGAGGGGGAAGGGTAAGCTGTGATGAAGTGAAAGAGTGGCATGGACATATATACACTACCAAATGTAAAATAGATAGCTAGTGGGAAGCAGCCGCATAGCACAGGGAGATCAGCTCTGTGCTTTGTGACCACCTAGAGGGGTGGGATAGGGAGGGTGGGAGGGAGGGAGACGCAAGAGGGAAGAGATATGGGAACATATGTATTTGTATAACTGATTCACTTTGTTGTAAAGCAGAAACTAACACACCATTGTAAAACAGTTATACTCCAATAAAGATGTTAAAAAAATAAAATAAAATGAAAGGAAAAAAGTGGGAGTACAATAAAAAACAAAACAAAACAAAACAAAAAACAAAAAACAAAGGAGGAAAGTGAAGCCCAGAGAGTTCAATGAAGTTGCCTGAGGTCAGTAGGCTAACTAACAGACTTAGGACTTATACTCAGGTTCATATACCAAGCTGCTGGAAGTTGGGTTTCTTTAAAGTGATTCTTATCCTTGGGACTTCCCTGGCGGTCCAGCGGTTAAGACTCCACCCTTCCAATGCAGGGGGCGAGGGTTCGAAAAGATCTGGGAACTAAGATCCCACATGCCGCACAGCGTGGCCAAAGGAAATAAAAAAGTGATTCTTATCCTTACAGCATTTTCTTTTTTTCTTTTCTTTTTTTTTTAAACCTCTAAGTGTATTAACAAATGCATTTTCAGTATCTTGTAGATCCCAACTAGTCATGAGTTCTCTGTTCATCACTGGAACCATTTGAGGAGATAATTCTCATCAGAGATGAACAGGAAAGTCTTGTTAGGTTGGAGTTTAGACTTGAAAAACTCTTATATCACTGCATATACTAGGACTGTAAAATTCTATGATAAGATATAGTTACTTGAATTAATATATAACTACATTATAACCATGCAGTATAGTTTTGGTCCTGGAGTCAGACTGCCTGGGTTCAAATTCCTGCTCTGCCACTTACCCTTTTGAGAGGCCTTGGGCACATGATTTAACCTCTTTCACTTTCAGTAACCTCATTTGTAAGATGGAGATAATAATACTTAGCTCATAAAGTTATTGTGAGAAGTGAATGGGATTACATACAGCAAACAGCTAGCAAACAGAACTCAACAAATATTAGCTCTAGGTATATGCAGGGGAGTGAGATTATTAAAGGAGAGGGTATACAGTAAGAAGAAAAGAGGTCTGAGGGCAGGGCTGTGGAGAACAACATTTAGCTGTTGTGCTGGGTTGCACAGTATTCCCCCCATTTCTTGTCCACTGGGAACCTTAAAATATGATCTTTTTTGTAAATAGTCTTTGTAGATATAATCAAGTTAAAATGAGATAATAGTGGATTAGGATTGGGGCCCTAATCCAACGACTGGTTTTCTTTTCTTTTCTTTTCTTTTTTGGCCGCACGGCCCAGCATGCGGAACTTCCCCAACCAGGGATTGAACCCACGCCCCCTGCAGTGGAAGACAGAGTCTTAACCACTGGACCACCAAGGAAGTCCTGGTTTCCTTATAAGAGGGAAATTTGGACACAGAGAGCTACGCAGAAAGAAAATGTTGTGAAAACGCTGGGAAGAGAACGTCATATGAAGGCACAGAGACACAAGACCAGGAGACAACAGAGACGAGATTGGAGTGATGTATCCACAAACAAAGGAAGACCAAGGGTTGCCAGCAACCACCAGAAGCTAGAAAGAAGAAAGAAAGTATCCCCCTAGAGCCTTCACAGAGAGCATGCCCTTGCTGACACCTTAATCTCAAACTTCTAGCCTCCACAACTATGAGAGGATACATTTCTATTGCTTTCAGCCACTCTGTTTGTGGTACTTGGTTATGGCATCCCTAGGAAACTAATAAAGCTGGTGAGCAGTCAGGGAAAACACAGAATGGATAATAATACTTCATAGTTTCAAAATACAATGTCAATGTATCCTCACAACTACCTTGAGAAGTAGCAGGACAGTTAATAGATAAGTAAATGGATGATCAAAAGTATTAGAGACTTGACAGAAGGTGGCAGAAACAGAATTTGAGAGATGAGTCCTGTTCAAACACTCCGATCCTAGTTAGCAAAATGCTTCATCCTTTCTCAACCTTTTTGAAGTTTCCTTCCCCATCACAACTCCAACATCATCCTCTTACCTCCGGCAACTCAATTTCAGGAAGACCACTGATCAGTGAACTCTACTAACGTCACATTTTCCAAGCTTATGCATTGTATAGCTTTAACTCTTATTATAGAAGGACCTTATCCTTCGGTGGGGAGGTTCAGGCACGTACAGTAGGTAAGAAAGACACACTGGGGAAAAACAGGTCATTTCCCTTTCTACAGTCATAGAGACAAGGCAGCAACCTACGCCACTGACTCCAGTTTTCTCGGGCAATTTCAGCAGAAAGAAAACAGACCTAACCTAACTTTTCTCAGGTTACACAGTTCCTCAGTTTTAGAGTAAACAGAAACCCGATTCAATGTTCCTTCCATTAAACCACCTTGATTGTTGCTCCACAGACAGATTTGTAGATGCTACTAACTGCTTTCTTTTAGATTAAAATTAACTTTCAGCAGAATGACCACCAAATAAAAATTTGTCTGTACGTGTTCTTCTCTAAGGCATCAGTAGTACAGGCTTTGAAATCAGAAAGTCTTGGGGTCCAATCCTGGCTTGGCGGTGGGGCACTGGGAACATTACTTCGGTTCAAACACGTAAGGAGGTAACACCTACTTCCGATATTTCTTGCGAAGAATAAATGATAGGCAAAACACCTGGTACAGCAAATTTTGTCCCAAGACTGCAGGAATCAAAGCTTTTGGGGTTGCGTCTTCTCTCAGCATCCTCTGCAACGGAGAGGTTCAGCGATCTTACCACAGAAGCTCTCGAAAGGTCCCAAGCCCCTGCGCCACTTGAGGGCGTGTCCGGAGGGAAGGACCCAGGGGTTGGCTCCGCCCCAACTCGGGGCACCCGGCGCGCCTGATCGCCTCGGTCCTCTGCTTCCCCCGCATCCAGATCAGCAGCTGCCTGCACCCGTACCTTCCTAGTCACCGGGACACGGGCTCCTGCGAGGGTTCAAGGCCCGACGCGGAGTGAGGCACAGCCAGGGACAGCCCGGGCCCCGTGCGCCGCGACCACGCGAGGCCCCCGCCGTCGCCACCGCCCGCGCGCCGTAGCCCCGGCCCCGCCCCCCAAGAGCCGAGGGTTGTCGGCAGCTGAGGTCTGTTAGCGGCTGTCTGCTTACCGGCTTGTTTACTACCATGCCGCTTTACGAGGGCCTGGGGAGCGGCGGAGAGAAAACGGCGGTCGTGATAGACCTGGGAGAGGCTTTTACCAAGTGAGTGGCCGCGGCGCCAGCTGCCGTCGTCCCGAGGGGAGGGCGGGTAGCCGAGCCCCAGGCCCAGCCCGGGTCCTCGTCGCAGGCTCCAGAGGCGGCTTATTCCGTCTCCACTCTTCCCCCAGGACGTCCGCAAATGACGGCCCTTGTTCTTGCACCGTGGGCGATGCAGATCCCGGGAATCCGGTGGAGCGGTCAGGTTCTGACTCCTAGAGAGGCCCAGGAGGCTTCGGGAAAATTGCCTTCATTGCCGCCCCGGTCGTCACCCCAAACTGAACGGACCCTTTGGGGTCATCTATGCAGGGGATGACACCGATGACCTAGGCCCCGCTTATCTGGCTTTATCTGCTTAGGGAGGTGGCAACCGAACGGTAATGCTTGATGACGACCTCCGTTATTAAGCATTTATTGAAAAGAGATGCTAATTGGTGTTGGAAATTCAAATATGTTTAAGACAGGGCTACTGCTTCCCAAGAGTAGGAAGTCGAATTAGGAAGGTTGAATGCATGAAAAACTGAAACCCTATAGATAATTCTCTAGAGCGTCTTCGTTGCTCCCACCCACCAACTCTTAGATTAGGAAATTTAACATTTTAAAAGGCAACTTGTAAACACTGGAGTAGTGGTTCTCAACCTTTTGGATGGCATAGATCCCTTTGACGACCGAAAGAAAGCCACAAGTACACAAACCTTAAAATATTTGCACACAATTTCAGGGGTTGGTGGACCATCGCAGTGGTCCTTGGACTCCAGATTGAGAGCCCTTGTACTGCGCTCAAGAAAAAGGAACGTTACAGCCAGAATTGCATCTTCTATCTGAAATGGAAACATTTGAAAAAAAGTTTTGTATATCTCTGAACAGTGCGTGACATGTAGTATGTATTTAATAACTATTTGTTGAACAAGTGGTGAAAAGAGCCTATTTAAGAATTGGAGGGAATTCCCTGGCGCTCCAGTGGTTATGACTGCGCATTTTCACGGCCGAGGGCCAGGTTCAATCCCTGGTTGGGGAGCTAAGATCCCACAAGACGCCCAGTGCTGCCAAAGAAAAAAAAAAAAAAACAGGAAAATTGGACTTCAGGTGCTCCAGAATTGGATTAAACATAGTCCTTGGTTCATGATATTCTCTTACTGTTCTAAGAGAGATCCTCCCATAATTATATTTTTTAAATTTATTTTTAAAGGTTTATTTAAATACCATAGTAAGTACCTTGAGGCTGACACCCAAAGATAATTATTTTAGGTATGCTGCGGAAATGAGAAATGGAACTACTATATAGGAGGACGGTTTTTGACAAAGACAACAGGAGGGTGATGAGTTTATGCATCCTGGGGAATTTGAGGAACACTGGTACAAGTCAGGTAAACATGGGGATGTGACTAAAAGAAGATGGAGAGAGCTATTTGGGAATAGGAGAGCAGTACTGAAAACCAGACAGGACAAGAAAAGATAATATTAAGACTAAACTTACATGGCAATCCTTTTTAACATTTTTAGCAAAGTTTTGTTTTACGTGAAACAGAAATGGAAATACTTACTCTAAAAAGGAGAATAATTTTTTAAAAAGGATGAAATGTTTTATGCAATTTAAAAAATGATAGTAGTGAAGACTAACAATATGGGCAGAATCTTATTTTATGAATTCATGATGTGTGAACAGTGTGATTATAATTATGTCACATATGCATAGTTTAAAAACTAGACCAAAGAAAATGTATCAATATGGAAGCTGATATTAGAATGGTGGAATTATGAGTAACATGAATTATAGGCATGAAGTCAGATAATGGAGTACAGATTCAGGACTGTAGAAATGTGTTACCTAAAATTCAAGTAAAATTAAAAACGGAAGAAAAAGTAAATGCGACCCTAAAATAATACACTGGTTTATTTCACTGTCACTAATTTGAAACAATTTTATTTTTTACCTTTAATACATAATTATGAATAGATGGTATTAACTTTTCCTTAGATTTTTTTCCCCTTTGAATACATCAGAGATGTTTCTAGATGTTTTTGTGACCACTGCTTTGAAAAAAATACAGAAAAACTTGTTTCTGTGACAAATATATAAAAAGAATGTTATAATAAGTTGAATTGTTTCAATTTTCTATTTATTTGTAGGTGTGGATTTGCTGGAGAAACTGGTCCAAGATGCATAATTCCTAGTGTGATAAAAAAAGCTGGCATGCCTAAGGTATTTTTTTTTATAACAAATTAGCAAAATAAATGCTGTACTGTAAAATATTTTAAAATGTGACTTTAAATAAGATTGATCAGAACAGTGCTAAATGTATAGCTTAGACTATATTCCAAGAAAACTTTTTTGATTCTTTATTTAGGTTTAATTTTGCATACCATAAAATTCACCTATTTTAAGTGTGCGATTCAGTGATTTTTAGTAAATATATCAAGTCGTGCAGCCATCACCACAGTTCAGTTTTAGAACATTTTTGTCATTCCAGTAAGATCACTAATGCCTGCTTATAGTTAATCCCCAGTCCCCCCCCGAGCCCACCACGGATGTTCTTTGTCTCTATAGATTTGATTTTTCTATTTAATTTATATAAATGAAATTATATAACATTAAGAGAAAGTTTTTGAGCTCAATAAAATAATTGCCTGAGCCTTGTAATGTAATTATAGAATCATTTTATTCTTACCCTGTTCAGAATATGAGCCAGGTCCTCATTTCTTTATCTGTAATTCAAAAGACCTGTGAAAAACACGTTTTTTAAAGGAAAGTCTTGCCAAAGTGAATTTTGCAGAGTAGGAATTGTAGAACAATAGAAAGAATAATTTTACATGCCATAAAATTTGCCTGTTAAAATCAAATACAGATTTTTCTACCATAACTTAATATTTGCATTCCTGAAAAACCTCTCCTTGATAGCAAACAAAAACAGGTTTTGGGGAAAAATAGTTTGGGGTAGATTATTTAAAACCCATGAAACTTTGTAATCCGAGCATTAGCAAAAACAAAAATTAATACCTCAGGAAAAAAATTGGAATAGCTTTGAGTTGCAATTGAGTGTGGCTGGAAGCTCTCTTGGGGATATTTAAAATAAAATGAAATAATTGAAACCGTTCGTCGGTGGGTGCTGAGGCAATGCAGGTATAAAAGTGAGCTCTGAGCCTCTCTGGCTATTGTTAAGGTGGGACCAGGAAGAAATGCAGCCCAATAAAGAGTCTTGAAGGGGTCCACTCTGTTACGGGAGCCCCTGGTACACAGGATCATTTAAACTTTTTAAAAATAGATCTGAAAGAATGCTGATTTGTGTGACTACTGAGTTGATGACTTTCTTTACCTTGATGAAGGTTATAACTCTGCTATCATCATTTCAGCTCCTCTTGCCTAATATGAACTCTACAACCTTCACATTATCTAGACATTATTCCCTTATTTAACAAATATGAGCATATTTGTTTTCATAAAAGCACATATTGGAGCAGGATACAGTAAATGGAGCCCTTGTGATGTGTTAGTGTTGACTTAGCACCCATGGTTTGGTAGTGTTTACTTTAGTGCTAATGGTGCATGTTTTCATTTTTGCCACGCATATTTATGAGCTGTTTACTTTGTTCCTGGCACTGTATCAGTTGAAGGAGGATATATCATAAGCAAGCCGGAAGTAGTTCTTGCCCCATGGAGTTTGTAGTCTAATGGGAAGGTAGACATTTTACAAGTAATTAAGTGGGGTGATACTACAAAAGGAAAAGTGTCAATGCTTTGGGAGTAAATAACAGGGACTGAACCAAGTCTGGAGTATTTGAAGAAGCCTTTGATGCTTTTTAATTGATGCTGCTTTTTATCGGTGATGCCAAAATAATGTTAGATAGAAGAAAAATGTGATGAGCACAGCTCTGTACTTACTGTGGACACAGATTTTTATTCCATAAACCAAAACATTTTGTCATCTTGGACATGCCATTTCTTAAACATTTCTAATTTAAGTGATTAATCTATTTTTGATGTTTGTATCTATTCTCAATACAAATTGCTTTTGACTTATTAACAGAAAATCCATTAGAAAAATAAATAAGCATGTTTTAGTTTGAGATTATTTTATTATTATAAATTAATAAATCATTTTAATTTTTTATAGCCTATCAAAGTTGTACAATATAATATCAATACAGAAGAATTATATTCCTACCTAAAGGAATTCATCCACATACTGTATTTCAGGTAAAATGCAATTGTGTTTTCCACCCCCCAGCTTTTCCTAGTGCCCATCATACTGATATTTGGTTGTATTATTTCTAATGCAAAAAAAAGGTTAATTTCCATTGCCATTTTAACTTTCTTATTTTCAATCTTTTCAAAAATATATTTGAAGACTAGGAAACTAGCAGGCATAAGGAAATATTGAAAATAAGTCAAATGTCCATTAATAAAGGGGATTGGATAATTTGATTATTGTACATCCATATAGTGAAACACTATATTGTCATTTAAAAAGTTCTGTATCTATATGTACTGATACAGAAAGATGTCTTAGATATTCTGATAATTGAAAAAAGCATGTTGCAGAACAACATCTATGGAATGAATATTTCTGTTAAAATATATGCATATACATACACAATAATGAAAATCTATAAACTGCTGTAAGTGAAAGTTTCTGGGTAGTAGAGGTATATGGTATTTTTGTATTTTCCAAGTTATAAGCTTCTATAATATTTGGAGTCTTGTGAGCATATACTACTTTTGTAGCTTAAAAAAAGAAAATATCTTTTTAATGGCTCAAGTCAGTGTTCATAATAGGTTATAGTTTTTGTTTTCTGAGATAAATGAGTTAATAGATGTAAATTTCCTGACACAGTGCATGGCACGTAGTAAGAGGTCAAAAATGTTATCTTTCTCTGGCATATATATTGATATATACCATGGAATACTACTCAGCCATTAAAACCGAAATTTTGCCATTTGCAGCAACATGGATGGATTTGGAGGGCATTATGCTAAGTGAAACAAGTCAGACAGAGACAGACAAACACTATATGATATCACTTCTTTGTGGAATCTAAAAAATACTGCAAACTAGTGAATATAACAAAGAAGAAGCAGACCCACAGATATAGAGAGCAAACTAAGGGCTACCAGGGGCAACATAGGGGTGAGGGAGTGGGAGGCACAAACTACTGGGTGTACGATAGGCTCGGGGCTGTATTGTACAACACAGGGATAGAGCCAATATTTTGTAATAACTGTAAATGGAAAATAACCTTTCAAAATTGAATACAAAATTTAAAAACATTTAAAAATTTTAAAAATGAAAATGTTATCTTTCACGGATAATAAAATGAAGATGTCTTTTTGTTGTAAAACTTCTTAAGTGAAGGTGGTATGATTTCTCTAATCTTAACAAATTGCATTATGTACCAAAATAAATACAAACTTTTATTTACTTTTAAAAACAAAACTATCACTTTTCAGGCATCTGTTGGTGAATCCCAGAGACCGCAGAGTTGTGGTTATTGAGTCGGTATTATGTCCTTCCCACTTCAGAGAGACACTCACTCGTGTTCTTTTCAAGTATTTTGAGGTACCTGTTTTTTATGTTGCTGTTTTTAGTAGGTACTCAAAGCTTAAACTAAAAGGTCCTCATTTTATTTCCTTCATTGGAAAGAGGAATTGGATGACAAAGTAAACTGAATCCTTTACAAATTGACCATTTATTTTCTTTCTTTGTGTGGTTATTTCATGCGTAATAAGCATTTCATCTAATACTTAGATAATTGAAGGTTTCTTTTTATTGCTGTTTCCCTTGTTTGTTTATTTTAGTACAGGTTTTAAGTTTTAGGACTTTTTTCTGAAATTAAGTTATATTCTGTGCTGTGAAGTTAATGATGTTTTTCTTCCAGGTCTTTTCTAGTTTTCATTGTTTAGTTATGCTGACTGTTCTAAATTCTCCAATTCTTTCATTTTAGACTTTAAATTCCCATTAAATGGAGTATTCAAATAATGTCTCCCATAGCGTAAGTGGGCAATGCCCAGGAGTGACTCTTACATCTTGATATTAGTAATATTACTTGTAGCTTTCATTTTATAGGAGTCAAGATTATTTTAAAGACCAAAATTATGACTTAAATGATTACATTTCATAGTAGGCCAGAATCTTTATTATTTAACTTTTTAAAAAAATCTCTGCCTTAGGAATTCAGAGTTTTTCAGCAATTTAGAAGAGTGTATAAAATGTGTATAGTATATAAGAAATTAAGCACATGTAAATGTAATTTTCATACATTCTACTGAACACAAAATATATCAATCACAATGTATTTAGGAGATAAGGGCAGTTAATATTTCTAAGTTATAATTTAGTAAGACAGGCACAGAGAAACAGGTTACATACCCTCCTGTACTTACAGATGTCACTAATTCAGGAATTTGGTTTGCAATAGGGAGAACACAAAACACAGCAGGAAGTCACTTTAGCTCTTACCTGAATAAAATAGATGACTTTCTGTATTTTTACTTGAACTTAGCATTTTAGTTATATTTATGTTAGTATCCTTATCTGATATATAACCAGAATAACCTGCTGTACTTAGATAAAGGAAATATAGCCATTATTTTGTTTGCCACTTGGTTATTATGGACTTCCATATTTTGATTGAATATTTACCTGATATTTGGGATGTCACCAGATCTGGCAAATTTTCACTGAAAAATGTCACTTAGAGCTAAGGATTTTTGTAGTTCTTCAATTTAATTTTAACTGCTATATTATAATATTTTTAGAATATAGTTCATATTGTGAACTTTGTGAATGAGGGCAATCAAGAATTCTTTTTCTCTATTTCTATTTTGATGATAAAGGCATCTCTTTATTTTTTAAATTTAGCATTTTCCTTTGAATGTATGTTTCTGGACCTCTTCTTTTATCCTTTTCAGTTTTCCCTCCAAAAGAGAGAGAACTGAATTAATAAAAATGCTTCATAATTGTCATTTCAGGATGAAAAGACTTAGAGAACTTAAAGAGTGTTTCTATTTATTACAGTGTATTTTGTTTATTGTGTAAATTCAAATAAATCAACTGATTCTTAATTTAGTGCCATAAAATGGTTGAGTAGGTATCATAATTATGAATTTTTTCAAATATATTTGAAATATAAGGGAAACACCTTCAACTACTGACATTCATTCTGGTTTTGTTGTTGTTGTTTTGGATTTGTTGTTTTTTAGGTTCCATCTGTCTTGCTTGCTCCAAGTCATCTAATGGCTCTTCTTACACTTGGGATAAACTCTGCCATGGTCCTGGATTGTGGATATAGGGAAAGCCTGGTGTTACCTGTATCTTTTTTGTAAACCAGCTAATTTTGCAGTTTTTACTCTACTTTAGAATAATTAGGTTTATTACAAATTGTTTTTATTGCATCAAGCTATTTTGGGTTATCATGTACAAATATGACATATGTGGAAAAAATTCACAGGATTGTGAGACTTAAATTTACTTTTTGTAGAAATTGTCATTATGACTTGGTCCCAGTATAAACTCCAGAGATCAGACCTATTACATTCAGTTTTTAAGAGGAACATCAGCTAATTAGGATGTGTCAAAGAAGATGGGTAGGATAGTCAAGTTCTAAGAAAAGATCATATGAAGAATAACTGGAAACAGAAATGAGAAAGTTAGGGACTTCCCTGGCAGTCCAGTGGTTGGGACTTTGCCTTCCAGTGCAGAGGGTGTGGGTTCGATCCCTGTTTGGGGAGCTAAGATCTGACATGCCTCACAGCCAAAAAGCCAAAACATAAAACAGAAGCAATATTGTAACATATTCAATAAAAACTTTAAAAATGGTCCACGTCAAAAAAAAAAAAAGGCAGATATAGATTAGTGGTTTCCAGGGGCTAGAGGGAGTATAGAATAGGGGAATGAAAAATAAATAAATAAAAATTTAAAAATTTAAAAAAATAAATGAGAACATTAAATCAAGAAAAGTTAAAACTTAAATGGCAACGTGAAATCTGCCTTCAAATAGCTGAAGGGCTCACTGTGGAAAAGTAAATAGATTTTTTTTTCTATTTCCTGAGGCTATGATGGGGGCATATGACAGCTAAGCTTCTTTCTAGTTGTATGATTTTGGTCAAGTAGCTTAATCTCTTTTGGGCTTAGTTTCCTCATCTGTAAAATGGGAATTATAATAATTCTGCCTCATAGGGGCATTGTGTGACTTGAGTGAGATAATGTATGTGAAATATTTAGCATAAGACCTAGCACATAAATTGCACAGCAAATGCTGTAGTTTTTATATCATTTGCCAATAGGAAGAACTCCCTAGTAATTTAAGCTGTTCCATAATGAAATTACTGACTATAAACTGGTCCATTCCCCATCATTAGAAGAATTTAAGTAGAGTATAGGTAAACATCTCTTAGAAATGTTACAGTAGACATTTGCTACATTTGAAAAGGAGTTTGAAGTACATAAATGCAAGACTCTTGCAATTTTGAGACCTATGTGTGTATTTATTAGAAGAAGTACTCATGGGAAGGAAATCAAGAATCATTAGCTCCTAAAGAACTAAATTAGGCAATAGCTTTTTTAAATATAAAGTATTTTGTGTGTTAGTCTCATAACAGCCCTGCAACAAAAGTATTATTCTCTTCATTATATGAATAAGATGATTGAAAGTTGAGATGGTAGTTGACCCAAGTTAATAGAAGTGTATAGCCAAGATATAAACCCATGTTTGTCTCCAAAGCCAGTGCTAACAATATACTTTTTTCTTTTTCATAAATAATGTACTTATGAAACATTAGCAAAAACAATATGTAAAATAAGGTAGCAAACCCACAGTACAGTATTGTCCACTGTCCTCTCAGCTCTGATAGAAATAGTGTGAGACATATGTAATTTAAAATTTTTCTAAGAGCTACAAATTTTAAAAGTTCAAATGAAAGAGATGAAATTAGTGTATTTTATTTAGCACAATGTATTTAAAATACTATCATTTCAATATATAGTCAATATAATAAATTATAATGAGATATTTTACAGATTTTTTTTTTTATTACTAAGTTTTCTGTGTTTGCTGTGGAGGTTATTCTTACAGCACATCTCAGTTCGGACCAGCCATATTTCAAGTGCTCAATAGCCACATGTGGTCAGTGGCTACATTGTTGGACACCCAAGCTCTAACAAATGAATTCTGTGTGTGTGTGTGTGTGTGTGTGTGTGTGTGTGTGTGTGTGTGTGTGTGTGTGTGTGTGTGTATGTATATGTTTAACTGTTTTCTTTGGAGAAGGAAAAAGACTGATTTTTCTGTAACTCTTTTTTTTTTTTTTTTTTTTTTGCGGTACACGGGCCTCTCACTGTTCTGGCCTCTCCCGTTGCGGAGCACAGGCTCCGGACGCGTGGGCCCAGCGGCCATGGCTCACGGGCCGAGCTGCTCCGTGGCATGTGGGATCCTCCCGGACCGGGGCACAAACCCGTGTCCCCTGCACCGGCAGGCAGACTCCTAACCACTGCGCCACCAGGGAAGCCCCTCTGTAACTCTTTTTAAAAAAAGAAATAAGAATTTGCCAGCCAAGCTGATTTAGAACAATAATGCAGAGATGAGGAAAATACTGAGGGAAACACATTTTACCTCCTAAAATAGTAATACCCTTGACTACCTTATAGATATATGAAGGAATCCCAGTACTAAATTGTTGGGGAGCACTCCCCCTAGGAGGAAAAGCTCTTCACAAGTAAGTTTCTTGGCATTTAGCACATTTGCTTCACCTGTGCCAAAAAATTGCAAATTTTTTTCACAGTGATCAATAGAGGACTTGTAATATGGACATTTAATGTTATTTATTCCATTCTTTACTAGCCTTGAGTATATTCATCTTTTAAGGGTAAAACCACTTTTATTTAAAGCATCATGATTTGTTATGAGGTAAAAGTATTAAATAAGAAAAGGATATCAGTTGCATTATTGTAATTCCAGTAACTTTTTTTTTTTTTTTAATCTTCAGGGAGTTGGAAACTCAAATATTGGAACAATGTACTGTTGACACAGGTGCTGCTAAAGAACAGAGCCTTCCATCTGTGATAGGTAAAATCATTATAAACTTTGAGTGGTTTACATTCCCTTTTCGTTCAACTCATTTCCCCCCCCCATTGCAGAGCTATTCTCTTTTTCTCACATCACTCTGATGACATGGCTCCAATTATAAGGTCATCATTGAGCTGTTAATCACCAAATCCAGTAGTTGAATTTTATTCATTCTTTCCAGAACTTTTGACATTATGGATTATCATATACTCCTTTTAAAAAAATTTTATTGAAGTATAGTTGAATTACAATGTTGTTAATTTCTGCTGCATAGCAAAGTGACTCAGTTATACATATATATACTTTTTTCATATTTTCCATTATGGTTTATCACAGGATATTGAATGTAGTTCCCTGTGCTATACAGTACGACCTTGTTGTTTATCCATCCTATATATAATAGTTTGCATCTGGATTATCATATACTCTTGATACTATCTCTTCCCTTGGCTTTCAGGACTTTTCTTCCTTTATGGTTTTCTCTTATTTCTCCAAGTATTCCTTCTTAATTTCCTCTGCTCTTGCTTTCTCTGCTGATATTCTTCTAGGGATATATTTTTTGTTCCTTTTTTTCCTCCTACTGTCTTTTTAAAAGTGATCTCATGTGTTCCCATAACTTCAGCTACATCAGTATGCTGTTGATTCTTAAGTGTATCACTGGGCCCAACCCTTCTTCTAAACTTCATATTCATATTTCCAATTGATTATTAGATATAAACTAGGCATCCCTCTCGGCACCTCAAACTTAAGACTTCCAGAAGTAAATACATTATCTCTTTCCCTAAATTCATTTTAACAAATCATGGTTAGATGAAGATAATATCTTACTGAGCTCACATTTTAGATAACTGGCAGTTTATCAGTCCTTTCAATTCTCCCTCAGAAATCTCTTTTTCATTTCTTTTTTTCTGTCCTCCACAACACAGAACATCTGAAAACAAAGACATCAACTAGGCCCTCATTGCTTCTTGCTTGGATTATTACAGGAGCCTACTTTTTGGACTCATTTAGTCTATTTCACACTGTTGGCAGGAATAACTTTCACAAAATTAATCTGATTACATTGCTCTTTTGCTTGAGAATTTTTGCTGGCCCCCACAGGTTAAAATCCAAATTATCTGTTTGATATGCATGTTTCTTCACAATCCGACTTTATTCTACCTCTTAGCTTTAACTACTAAACTCAACCCTTTGCACCTTATTTCAGCTACAGTAAATTTCATACATCTTCCTGGCACCATTGTTCTTCGACAACCCTGTGCCTTCATTTATACTATTTCTTTACCTGGGATGTTTTTCTTTACCTATTTGGGTTACAGTACGACCTTGTTGTTTATCCATCCTATATATAATAGTTTGCATCTGGATTATCATATACTCTTGATACTATCTCTTCCCTTGGCTTTCAGGACTTTTCTTCCTTTATGGTTTTCTCTTATTTCTCCAAGTATTCCTTCTTAATTTCCTCTGCTCTTGCTTTCTCTGCTGATATTCTTCTAGGGATATATTTTTTGTTCCTTTTTTTCCTCCTACTGTCTTTTTAAAAGTGATCTCATGTGTTCCCATAACTTCAGCTACATCAGTATGCTGTTGATTCTTAAGTGTATCACTGGGCCCAACCCTTCTTCTAAACTTCATATTCATATTTCCAATTGATTATTAGATATAAACTAGGCATCCCTCTCGGCACCTCAAACTTAAGACTTCCAGAAGTAAATACATTATCTCTTTCCCTAAATTCATTTTAACAAATCATGGTTAGATGAAGATAATATCTTACTGAGCTCACATTTTAGATAACTGGCAGTTTATCAGTCCTTTCAATTCTCCCTCAGAAATCTCTTTTTCATTTCTTTTTTTCTGTCCTCCACAACACAGAACATCTGAAAACAAAGACATCAACTAGGCCCTCATTGCTTCTTGCTTGGATTATTACAGGAGCCTACTTTTTGGACTCATTTAGTCTATTTCACACTGTTGGCAGGAATAACTTTCACAAAATTAATCTGATTACATTGCTCTTTTGCTTGAGAATTTTTGCTGGCCCCCACAGGTTAAAATCCAAATTATCTGTTTGATATGCATGTTTCTTCACAATCCGACTTTATTCTACCTCTTAGCTTTAACTACTAAACTCAACCCTTTGCACCTTATTTCAGCTACAGTAAATTTCATACATCTTCCTGGCACCATTGTTCTTCGACAACCCTGTGCCTTCATTTATACTATTTCTTTACCTGGGATGTTTTTCTTTACCTATTTGGGTTTTTGATCCCCCTACATGACTCAACTGAAAGGTCATCGTAATTGTGAAACCTTCCTCATTTTCCCTAAGCAGAATAAATTGCTCCCCTCTCTGTTACACCCTCAGCAGTATTTATTATAGTACATATAACATCCTCATTTACCTGATAACTCTTTCCCTCAATAGACTTTGAGAATCCCTGTCTTATTTATTTTTCAAGTGCCTGGGCACTGAATAAATGTTGGAAAGAGAAAGGTGGGTTGTTGGGACATTCTTCCTTGCATATATTGTTTTCCTGTTGTTCTTTAGGTAGTTAAGATAATAGCACATTCTTCATTCTGTAGATCAGATTATTATTTTTCTCTTCCAGATAAACTTTCTTACCTTTTTAGTATATCATGATGACAGTTAGTTAATAAAAGATATCCAAAGATAATAAGTTTAGTGTAGCATCCCAAGTTTGTTTTCCTTTTTTTTTTTTTTTTTTTTGTGGCCACGCCACAGCATGCGGGATCTTAGTTCCCTGACCAGGGATCAAACCCATGCCCCCTGCAATGGAAGCACAGAGTCTTAACCACTGGACCGCCAGGGAAGTCTCCCAGATGTTTTTAATAAAGCTCTTCACTAAAACTATGACATTTCCTTAAAATTCTAAACTGTATGTTCTTGGACACCCCTTTCTTTAACCAACTGTCTTGGACTCTGATTCTAACCTTTCCCTCTCATACGCCCCAAAAATCTTGAGTCTGCAATCCTAATAATTGAGGAATTAAATCATATCACTGTTTGCTGAAGGATCCACTTAGGAGGATCAGAAATGCAAATGTATTTTAAATATCTCTTGTCGAGGTCCTTAGCAAAGATTAGATATAAGTCTTACATATACTGGGATATCCTTAAGTGAACTTTGAATGAGCCTCTTTCATTTTGTATTTAGAACCTAGTTCAAAAAAGAATGAATATACTACCTTAAAACTTACAAAGACTAACCTAAGTACCTTGATTTGAAAAGTGTACAGTTGAAAAGTAAATTATATATAAAATATACTTCTTATTCTCCTAAATTAGCTGAAATTTAAATATGATTTTTCAAAGCCAGAGCCAGTGAATGCCTCTTATTTCTACTCCTCATTTGCAAAGTTTAAATGGCTGTGATTATTCCCTAAAATTGAAAAGCCACTTCCCAAAGCACCATCTATGCCCAGCTAAAATAAGCCCTTTATTTTGAAGCCTGCCTTCCATGTTGCCCAAAGAAAACTGTTTTTCATATTACCAAATGTCTCTGGCACATGTTGGAATTTATTTGAATATTCCTAGAGAGAGTTTAGCACATGTGAAAAGTTATGGTTTTTAGCACTTATTCTTAAATTTGTAGGTTCTTATAATCTAGTTACATTTCTCTTATCTATTCATAGCCAGGTTTAAATCATTTTGGAAATCTTTATCCCCCTGTGAGATAAATTTGAACATTTAACAATAGGAGTCTTCAAACTTTTTGATCACACACTGGTCGCATCAGTAAAATAATTTTGAGCATGTACCTGCAACACATATTTATGTCTATATTTATTTATAAACTATATGTGTATCATTATTACTGTATTACAAAACACAAAGGTAAGAATTTGGAAAGGACAATACAATAAAGGTAAAATAATAATTCTCAAGTCATACTTACTAATGGTAAATTTTTTTTGCTCCCTCTCAGAAAAGCAATGTGATTAAATATTGTTTATTATTTTTTTAAAGGTTATGGCTTAACATTTTGAAAGTGTGGTTTTAACTTTATCTTAATTCTTAGTTTCAGTAGCTGTCATAACATAAAGATGTAGCTAACAAGATACGTAGCTCCAGATGGAAGAAGTGCCTGATTACCCTTATTAAATCATGATTCCTTTTGTAGCTATAAATTTCTGTCTTCATTGATATAAATAATTTGTTCTTACAGATCAATCAGAGTATTTTTACATACTTAACAATGAGTTAAAAATTCTGAGTTTAGAAGATTCTAAACTTAGAAAACTTTGTTTCTGAGTCTGACTTGGAAAACTAGATTTATTGGCAACAAAATCACATAACAGTGGTAACATATGCAAATATTATCTTCTAAAGTCTTCCTGTATTATATAGGTTTCTTTGAATAGGTACTTTCTCACTCATTTTTTAAAATATCACGTTTACCTTGAAAAAAATTAAAAGTCTGTGTGTGATCCTTTTTACAAATATGTATTAGGTTAGCATGTCACTGATAGTCATTTATTATCACAGAAAAGATAAGCAAATTTGAAGCTTCACTTTTTGTAAAAGAAAAGTAAATAGCTCATGTTTAAGCCCTACCATTTCTTCTAAGTACTTTAACACAGATAACCAGCAAATCTTTTTATGGTAGAAAATATTTTCTTGGTCAATTCCTATCTACTGCCAATTATTCTATGATATTTTTAAGGTCTTATTTTTATCAAATTTATGAGTATTAGTGACATTCTTCAGCACCTTGTGCACATCTGGCTTCAACTTCCGTGCTTTGGCTTGGCTTCGAATGCTGAAGTTTCTTCCCTAAAAGCAAAGTTGATTTTTTTATTTGGCTTTTAAAAAATTATGGTACTTTTAATATTTTTTAGGTTATTGAAATGGAAAATGGAAATGTGAATGCAATTTTACAGACTGTTTCTGCTTATAAAGTTCTGTAGTTCTAAATAAAAATTTCTGTTTTAGGTTCAATTCCAGAAGGTATCTTGGAGGACATTAAAGGTAAACTAAGTTCCCATTTTTGTCCCCTTCATCATTAAGTATTCATTTGGAGGGCAAGTGTTTCTAAGTATTTACACAGATATAAAATATATTAAATTCATAGTGTAATATCCTAAAAATATTTAAAATTTAGGCTATGGAATAACGTAAATAAAATTTTGGTTTTTCTTCAGATTTATGGAAGCTTTGGATATTACTTTTTTTTTTTTTTTGGCCACACCATGCGGCTTGCGAGATCTTAATTCCCTGACCAGGAATTGAACCCAGGCCTTCGGCAGTGAAGTACAGAGTCCTAACCACTCGACCACCAGAGAATTCCCTTTTGGCATTACTTTTGATGTATTATTGAAGAAACTTCTCAATGATAGAGTATAGAGAGTTACTAGGGAATTAGTAGTTTTTACAGTATGAATTAACAGTTACATTGCTTATGAAAGCCACTGATTTTATGTTGTTTAGCATTTTTTTAAACTCTAGTATTTTAAAGGTCATTTTTATAAGGTCAGTCATTTTACTGACTTCAGTAATTCTACATTTGGGTAAAGTATATTAGATTCACTTTAATAAGATATATTACTTCTCTCTTTGCTAGAGTGTATTTTTATGATAATGTTTAAATTGAGCTTTCTGGTATTTCGATTCACTAAAAGGAAAAGCAGTTAAACTATAATCTAATGTTCTTCATTATTGAAAGTGTCATGTAAAATTAGTACTCTAGAATATTTAATAGAGAATTAGACAATATTGGATTTTAGAGTTAAATGGGACCTGGAGATAATCTGGTACAATTGGGTCCCTGAAATATTAAATGATTTGTTCAGTGTCACACAATAGGTAGGGTTAGACCTAGGGCTGCAAATGGATCTTGTTCTTCATTATATTGCTTACTTACGTTGTATAATTACCTAAAATCTCTTCAGTTATTATGACATTTTAGTCATTTGTACACGCTTATTGCAAAAGCTCAAATAAAACAGAAATATCTCAAGTGAAATAAATAGTTTCCCTTTTGTTCTTCCAGTCCTATCCCCCATGATGTAACAGTTGATAATTCCTTGGAATGTTTCTTTCCACATAGCTTCCATCTTGTGAAAAGATGTTTAACTTTCCCATCACCCAGGGAAACATCAGATTGGCAAAAATTTGAAAGATAGACATTTAGTATTCATGAGATTATGGGAAAATTAATATATTGCTATTAGTAAGAATTGAAAACTAACCTTTTTGGAAAGCATTCTGGCATACATATAAAAATTGAAAAGTGTGCATCCTATCTAAGAGGGTATGTTGAATGAAGTTTGGTGACTTCATAATAAGGAATATCATATAGCTTTTATTTATTTGTTTTTTAAAATATTTATTTATTTAATTGTTGGCTGCGTCGGGTCTTAGTTGCGGCACACAGGATCTTTTGTTACAGCGCGTGGGTTCTCTCTAGTTGTGGTGCACAGGCTTAGTTGCCCCTGCTTTGCAAGGTGGATTCTTAACCACTGGACCACCAGGGAAGTCCCACCATATAGCTTTTTAAAAGGAGGAGCTAGATGTATTGATTTGGAAGGATATCCATAATATATTAAGGGAAAAAGCATGTTGCTGAATAGTATGTACAGTAGGAACCCATTTCTATTAAAAACAAATATGCAATACGTACACATACTCTGGCACGCTCATTTATATTAGTTACTTATGTAGTACCTACATTTTTTTCAATTATTTTAAAATCCTTAAGTGTAATTTATCTGTTCTTGGATTTTTTTTTTTTTTTTTGCGGTACACGGGCCTCTCACTGTTGTGGCCTCTCCCGTTGCGGAGCACAGGCTCCAGACGTGCAGGCTCAGCGGCCATGGCTCACGGGCCCAGCCGCTCCGCGGCATGTGGGATCTTCCCGGACCGGGGCACAAACCCGTGTCCCCTGCATCGGCAGGCGGACTCTCAACCACTGCGCTACCAGGGAAGCCCTGTTTTTGGATTTTTAATTCAGTGAATTTGGTTTCCTTAAAGAAGAACACCTTCATATGCCAAGTATGTAAGATGTTGAAGTCTAAGTATTTACATTGCTTAGTTATGAGGACTTAATTTATAAAATATGTAAGTAACTTGAGCATGTAGCTTACTGTCTAGCATATTAGCATATTGTAAACTCTTTTTTTTTTAAATTGAAGTATAGTTGATTTACACTGTCTCAGGGTACAGCAAACTGATTCAGTTATATATATTCTTTTTTTTTTTTTGGCCGTGCCATGCGGTCTATGGGATCTTAGTTTCCCGACCAGGGATCAAACCCATGCATTGGGAGCACAGAGTGTTAACCACTGGACTTCCAGGGAAGTCCCCAGTTATATATATTCTTTTTCAGAATCTTTTCCATTATAGGTTATTACAAGATTTTATTGAATATAGTTTCCTGCGCTATACAGTTCTTGGCATATTGTAGATTCTTAAATATATTTTGAATTAGTAAACAGAATTTTGTATAATATCTAAGTTTATGTCAGCATGTTTTGCAAGTCATTAACCAAATCATTAGATTTCTTGCTCTCAACGTCAATTTTTTAAAATTAATTAATATATTTATTTTATTTATTTGGCTGTGTTGGGTCTTCATTGCTGCGCATGGGCTTTCTCTATTTGCGGCGAATGGGGGCTACTCTTCGTTTCAGTGCACTGGCTTCTCATTGCAGTGCCTTCTCTTGTTGTGGAGCACGGGCTCTAGGTGCACGGGCTTCAGTAGTTGTGGCACGTGGACTCTAGAGTGCAGGCTCAGTAGTTGTGGTGCGCGGGCTTAGTTGCTCCGTGGCATGTGGGATCTTCCCGGACCAGGGCTGGAACCCATGTCCCCTGCAATGGCAGGCGGATTCTTAACCACTGAGCCACCAGGGAAGTCCCTCAACATCAATTTTGTCTCTACTTGAAAAAATTTTTTATTCCTTACCTATTTCTGAAAATAATTTGCACCCACTTATTATAAAAGGTACTTTGCAACAGAAATAATCTTTAAAAGAATAAATGTTCAAAGTGAAAAAAAAGAAGATATAGTGTGCAAGAGGGAGAAAATAATCATGCCAGAAAACCCTAAACTAAGGAGTGTTACTGTAACTAAGACCAAAATTTAGCTTTGTGTTCTGACCAACCAACATTTTAAAAAAAGAATAGGATAGATAAATAAGATTAGACATAAATCAATCTGGTTCAAAGAGATATGCTGTTCAATTAGAATGGCTACATTTTCATGATGCTAAAATTTATTTTTATTATGGTACTCTTTATACAAGGAATATCAAAGAACATAAGTTTCCTCAAATGTGGTTTTTTTTTTTTTTTTAATGTGGCTTTGTGGAAGACAAACATGGAACATGTCTTATGATTCCTCAGTGAATGAAAAGTTTTTTGTATGTGTATAAATTGTCATAAGCTAACTAAAGACGGAGATAGTTTATAAAATCGGAAGGAACAGATGATTAACATGGCCACTTGAATAGAATTGTTTTAACTGGGACATTGATTCAATCACAAACCATAACAATGTCTCCTTTTCTTTTAAGTGCGCACTTGCTTTGTTAGTGATCTGAAGCGTGGACTAAAAATCCAAGCAGCAAAATTTAATATTGATGGGACTACTGAGGTAAGCTAAAAATAAATGTATATTCTTTTTTTCAGAGGTTGTAATTTGTATACTTATGCTTATGATACTTAAATTTCAGCGTCCCTCACCACCCCCAAATGTTGACTACCCATTAGATGGAGAGAAGATTTTACATGTCCTTGGATCAATCAGGTTAGACCTTAATTTTTATGAGCAAAATAATGAACTAAAATAAATTTTTGGCCTTAATATTTGTATAAGCCTTTAGTATTGTTGATTTAATAATTATGTGTTTTTCATTAAGCCTCATCATTCATGATTATTTTTATTATTCAACTTTTTAATGTTTTAAAACTTAAAAAAAATTTTTTTTCTGTTCTTCAAAGTAATTCAGAATCAACCTTTCTTTGAGATTGGGAATAAAGTATGATACTTTAAAACAGGATTCATCAAACATTTTCTGTAAAGGACCAAATGGTAAATACCTTAGGATTGGTGGGCCATATGGTCTCTGTTGCAGCTACTCAGCTCTGCAGTTGGAGTGCAGAATCAGCCATAGGCAATGTGTAAATGAGTGAGCATGACTTGTATTCCAATAAAACTTTATTTACAAAAACAGACAGTGGGCTGGATTTGGCTTGCAGGCCATAGTTTGCTGACTCCTGCTTTAAAACATTGTCTTGTTAGAAAGAATGCATTCTTCCAAATATACTAAATCTTTAGGACCAGTTAGTAATTCACCTTTTTAGTATTAATTATTCGGTCTGATGATGCAATATAAGTTGTCAAGGACTTACATGATTATATTGGTAACAATGTAATTTTTGTTTATACCCAAGCTATATAAAATTTGTATTATAAAAGTTTCATCTGTAAAATATTAGATCAGAATATGCACAGAATTATATAAATATAGAAGATCCTGTTAGATTTTGAGATAATTAACATACAGGTTGAGATACTAGAAGGATGAACATAAATATACAGATGTTGAAGATAGTAGGTTGGGGAAACAAAAAAGTGAGAATGTAACACTTATTGGTAGTAAGTTTTTATCGTTTTACCTTTTATTTAAGTTATATTCACTAATTTACTATGTAAAAATTTCTCCTGATTGTTTAGTGGAGCCCAGAATAAGAGAAGAAGAAAATAACTGTTATTTTCTACCGTAATATTTCATTGCTTAAGTGATAATTATTAAATTATGTCATTTCAATATCAAATTAACTGACAAAGATTTGGAAAAAGAACACTGATGCTTTGTGAGTATTTAGCTCAACTGGTAGAAGCAAAAGTACGCAGGCATAGAGGCAAGTGGCTAACTAACTATGAGTGAGTGAGTGTTCAGCATACTGTAGACCTCAGTATACTGTACTAACGAAATCGACATTTAGGAAGTAGGTTGAATATCAGGAAGAGAATTTTATGTTTTGAAAAAGATTCAAAAATCTTTAAAGTAATATGCATAGTATGGTCCCAGTTTTATTTTAAAAGATATTATATGTATATTTATATGTATAGCTTTATATTGCATTGGCTAGGGTTCAGTTTGGTTACCTGTTATACAAACCTGAAAATAGTGGCTTCAACAATATAGAATTTGTCTATCATTTAAAAGAAGTTCAGAGGTAGATAGTCCAAGGATGGTATGATAACTGCTACCAGTGACCCAAGCTTCCTTCCACCTATCATCTTTGAGGTGTAGCCCTTGTCCTTGGGGTCCAGGGTGGTTGGTCGAGTTAGCTACCCCATCCGTGTTTCAAGGACGCAATCCTAGGAAGGAAAAGAGAAGAATGCTTCCTCTCCTTTTAAAGGAGACTTTCTAGCAGTCCCACATACTGCTTTTGCCTCCATCTCATTGTCTGGTACTTAGCTACATCTAGCTGCAAGGGAGGCTGATAAATACACTGTTTCAACTGGGGAGGGGCATTGTATCCAGCTTATAGGAGTTTTATCTTTTTTTTATTTTCAAATAATTACAGATTCACAGGAAGTTGCTAAGATAATATAGAGAGGTCCCATGTACTCTTCACCCAGTTTCTCCCAATGGATACATCTTATGTAACTATAGTACAATATCAAAACCAGTAAATTGACATTGGTGCAATGTGTATATATTGTTCTGTGTAATTGTATCACATGTAGATTTCCATAATCAGCACCACCACAATCAAGATATAGAACTATTCCATCACAACGAAGATCTTCCTTGTGCTACCAAAAATAACCCTAATAGTTCTATATCTTTTAATTTGAAAATGAACAGGCACATGAATATTTTATTAGGCAACTAGCCATCTTTGCCATGTATTGTTTTTAAAAACAAAGAAATACTTTGGGCTGGGTGGGGGAGGGTCTTGTTTGGTTTTAAATCTGTTGTATCACTATTGATCTGCTTGTTGAATTCTACCAACTATTACAGAATTCCGCTCCTTTTCTGTTATTAGGTTTAAGGTGGACAAAATATTTGTAAATCTATACATAATAATAGTTATAGCTAGTACTTAGGGAGTACCTCCTATGTGCCAGGCACTGTTCTGTTAACTCATTGAATCTCTATCGCAACACCTGTGAGGCAAGTGCTATTATTTTTTCATTTACAAATGCAAACACCTTATGTTTTAACCATTACTCTACATTAATATAGTACTGGTACCTAAAAATATGTCAGTAGAACTAATGGTATGTACTATGTCATATTATGTGATGCCAACAAAACACTCTCTGTTTTTAATCTCATTAGAGATTCGGTTGTGGAAATCCTTTTTGAACAAGATAATGAAGAGAAATCAGTTGCCACTTTAATATTGGATTCCCTTATGCAGGTACTTTTATTTTGTAAAAGGTTTCAATTTATGAATACAGCCCTTTATAGAGAAATTTTAAAAATCATATTGTCTGTATTTTTAATTTTAGCCATTAGTTACATTTTTTAGCTTTTATGTGAAGTTTTATAGTTAATGAGTTTTACTTTGGCACTTATATATGGTACCCACAACATTTCAAACCCGGGGTAATATGTTCTATAGACACATCATGCATTTTTTCCATGACAACGATAACAGATTTTTATTTTGTACCTAGTATGGCTTGTAGTTTCTTCAGATGCAGGTTTGTGTAGTATTAAGTTTTTCATTCCACAAGGTATATGTCTCTTTTGTTTAATGACTGTGGGACCATAGAACTCCTGTAAAATACTATCACTTTGGGAGATATTGTCTACCTCTATGGCTCTACTTGGGGACTTTATGAAAAACATAACGTCATCGAGGGACTGTAACATTCCTGATGCTTAGAGAGAACTGATGTGGAAACATAATTTTTCTAAGAATGTTATCTTCCCACTCGATAACTGGCTCTGGATATAGTGGATATAGTACCTTAGAAAAATTAGGTTTCCACGTGTTTTCCTTACTAAAAAAGAAACGAAAAGTTATTTCTTCTCATGTTCTTTGCTCAGCTCAGTCATTCTACCCTGAAAATGAGAATACTCCCATATTACTACTAAATTCCCTGTGGAATTTAAAAGTCTACACTATTAGCTTTTTAAATCTTTAAGGATTTATATAAGTACATGGTAATATTATCATGGGGTTTATTTGCCACCTGAAAAACTCTTGTTAAAGAAACCTTGCTGTGGCCCTTTTTGGGGGGCAGGATGAATTAGGAGATTGGGATTGACATATATACACTAATATTATAAAATAGATAACTAATAAGAACCTGCTGTATAGCACAGGGAACTCCACTTCGCTGTACAGCAGAAACTAACACAACATTGTACAACAATTATACCGCAATTAAAAAAACAGAAAAAAAAGAAAAGGGCTTCCCTGGTGGCACAGTGGTTAAGGATCCTCCTGCCAATGCAGGGCACATGGGTTCAAGCCCTGGTCCGGGAAGATCCCACATGCTGTGGAGCAACTAAGCCAATGCGTCACAACTACTGAGCCTGCGTGCCACAACTACTGAAGCCCACGCGCCTAGAGCCCGTGCTCCGCAGCAAGAGAAGCCACTGCAATGAGAAGACCACACGCTGCAATGATGAGTAGCCCCCGCTCACCACGAC
The DNA here is from genome assembly GCF_002837175.3 of Physeter macrocephalus. Taxonomy (NCBI): domain Eukaryota; kingdom Metazoa; phylum Chordata; class Mammalia; order Artiodactyla; family Physeteridae; genus Physeter; species Physeter macrocephalus. The sequence goes on from NC_041224.1 coordinate 139,896,588, forward strand.
TAGAGAAAGCCCACACACAGCAGCGAGGACCCAATGCAGCCAAAGATAGATAGATAGGTAGATAAATAAATAGATTAATTAATTAATTAATTAATTTTAAAAAAGAAACCTTGCTGTGGCCCTTTTTTGTAATACAAATGATCACCTAATAATCTGTATACTTTCTTAAATTCAATCAAGCATTATTTATAGTTAATTCTTTTTTTCTTTCTCTTTAATAACAGTGCCCAATAGACACTAGGAAGCAACTAGCAGAAAATTTGGTGGTCATAGGTGGCACGTCTATGTTGCCAGGATTCCTTCACAGACTACTTGCAGAAATAAGGTATTTGGTAGAAAAACCAAAATATAAAAAAACACTTGGCACCAAGACATTCCGAATTCATACTCCACCTGCAAAGGCTAATTGTGTAGCCTGGTTGGGAGGTAAGAATTTCTTTTTTTTTCTTTTTTGTTTTTTGTTTTTGTTTTTGTTTTGTCCATACCACGTGGCTTGCGGGATCTTAGTTCCCCGACCAGGGATCGAATCCAGGCACCCCAGCAGTGGAAGTGTGGAGTCCTAACCACTGGACTGCCAGGGAATTCCCAAGAATTTCACTTTTAAAAATAATGATTATATAGTAATTGGTTCCTGAATGACATTACTAATGGTTATATTAGAATAGATGATTCATTGTTCGAAATTGTGTACTTAGTTTTTTGTTTGTTTGTTTTTGCGGTACGCGGGCCTCTCACTGTTGTGGTCTCTCCCATTGCGGAGCACACGCTCCGGACGCGCAGGCTCAGTGGCTATGGCTCACGGGCCCAGCTGCTCTGCGGCATGTGGGATCTTCCCAGACCGGGGCACGAACCCGTGTCCCCTGCATTGGCAGGCGGACTCTCAACCACTGCGCCACCAGGGAAGCCCGAAATTGTGTACTTAGTAAACTTATAGAACTATTAAATAATTTTCTTTGAACATTTACTTTTCCTTAAATTATTAGTTTTCAGAATTATATACTTATTTCCCTTATCATTTGCACTTCTATTTTTTTTCAGTGAACTCTGTCCAATTAAAGTCATCCCGCATAATGATAGTGATAGCTATGCATTTATTTTAATTGTGCTACCATTGCTTAAAACACTTGTTTTAATTCCTTACAAAGCTAATTTGTGAGCCGTATATGAAAACTGATCTCTTTATTTTATAATTACACTATATTTTGTGACTGAGTTTATTGAATGTTTTAGGAAATGATAGTTTTATTAGTTTTATTGAAATACGGAAATAGCCTAATAAAGAGACTACATTGAAGAGAGAACAATCATGGATGTGTATATTTGTGTAAGTTCTGATATGTGTCTTATGATGCAGTTACAGCTCATAGGTATCAGGATCATTTAGAGAGGAAAACCAAGTCTTGAGATTTTAAATTGATATGTATTATATTTTTTGTAAAGTAGAATTTGGTCAAAATGTAATTTTGATCTAGGAAGAATGGATTTAGTCACAAAGTTATTTTTTTGAAACTGCCTTGTGGGTCTTTATAAGGTCTTCAGCATAGACTCTTAGGATATTATGGTTGGCTTATTGAGTTTTGCACTGCTGTTTTTTTACTAACATAATCTTAGAGTGCGGCAAAGAAAACTAAGATTATTATTTATTGTGTTTATACAGAGTTGAAAATATTTTCCACCTTACTCTACCTCACTCTACCTGCATTTAAACACAGTAATACTTATCATTTTCACTATAATCTAGTTTAGGCCATTTAAGTTATTTTCAACACAGGAGTTATGGCTACCCTGTTTTTCAAAATATAGGATATAGAACAACTAACCGGAATTAATTTGAAGACTGTGAATATGCATTACTGAATTTTACCTATTCTCTCTTGTCATATAATGAAGTGGATGTATGTGTACATAAAATTTTCCAGTAAAAGTTTTCGTATCAGCTACAAAATTATGTTTACCACACAGGAGCTATTTTTGGAGCACTGCAAGACATACTTGGGAGCCGTTCAGTCTCAAAGGAATATTATAACCAGACAGGCCGTATACCTGATTGGTGTTCTCTTAATAACCCACCTTTGGAAATGATGTTTGATGTCGGGAAGACTCAACCACCTCTGATGAAGAGAGCATTTTCCACTGAGAAGTGAAAGTTTGATTAAAATTCAACTTTGCTTCATTTCAAATATCTCATCAATTATAAGCAAACTGTACAAAGTATATAGGATGGTGTTAGAGATGACTTTAGTAGAAGTGAAAGCGTTTCTGTAATTATACTTCACATTAGTATTTAATCATTTTGCCTTTGGTGTAATGGTAGAATGGTAGCTGATGCTTATTGAAATTAGTTGTATTTATATCAATAAAATAGAGTAAAGCAGTTAATTTTGGAAGTTTGTTACATAGTTCATTTTTCAAAACCCGTGTCCCCTGCATTGGCAGGCGGACTCTCAACCACTGCGCCACCAGGGAAGCCCGAAATTGTGTACTTAGTAAACTTATAGAACTATTAAATAATTTTCTTTGAACATTTACTTTTCCTTAAATTATTAGTTTTCAGAATTATATACTTATTTCCCTTATCATTTGCACTTCTATTTTTTTTCAGTGAACTCTGTCCAATTAAAGTCATCCCGCATAATGATAGTGATAGCTATGCATTTATTTTAATTGTGCTACCATTGCTTAAAACACTTGTTTTAATTCCTTACAAAGCTAATTTGTGAGCCGTATATGAAAACTGATCTCTTTATTTTATAATTACACTATATTTTGTGACTGAGTTTATTGAATGTTTTAGGAAATGATAGTTTTATTAGTTTTATTGAAATACGGAAATAGCCTAATAAAGAGACTACATTGAAGAGAGAACAATCATGGATGTGTATATTTGTGTAAGTTCTGATATGTGTCTTATGATGCAGTTACAGCTCATAGGTATCAGGATCATTTAGAGAGGAAAACCAAGTCTTGAGATTTTAAATTGATATGTATTATATTTTTTGTAAAGTAGAATTTGGTCAAAATGTAATTTTGATCTAGGAAGAATGGATTTAGTCACAAAGTTATTTTTTTGAAACTGCCTTGTGGGTCTTTATAAGGTCTTCAGCATAGACTCTTAGGATATTATGGTTGGCTTATTGAGTTTTGCACTGCTGTTTTTTTACTAACATAATCTTAGAGTGCGGCAAAGAAAACTAAGATTATTATTTATTGTGTTTATACAGAGTTGAAAATATTTTCCACCTTACTCTACCTCACTCTACCTGCATTTAAACACAGTAATACTTATCATTTTCACTATAATCTAGTTTAGGCCATTTAAGTTATTTTCAACACAGGAGTTATGGCTACCCTGTTTTTCAAAATATAGGATATAGAACAACTAACCGGAATTAATTTGAAGACTGTGAATATGCATTACTGAATTTTACCTATTCTCTCTTGTCATATAATGAAGTGGATGTATGTGTACATAAAATTTTCCAGTAAAAGTTTTCGTATCAGCTACAAAATTATGTTTACCACACAGGAGCTATTTTTGGAGCACTGCAAGACATACTTGGGAGCCGTTCAGTCTCAAAGGAATATTATAACCAGACAGGCCGTATACCTGATTGGTGTTCTCTTAATAACCCACCTTTGGAAATGATGTTTGATGTCGGGAAGACTCAACCACCTCTGATGAAGAGAGCATTTTCCACTGAGAAGTGAAAGTTTGATTAAAATTCAACTTTGCTTCATTTCAAATATCTCATCAATTATAAGCAAACTGTACAAAGTATATAGGATGGTGTTAGAGATGACTTTAGTAGAAGTGAAAGCGTTTCTGTAATTATACTTCACATTAGTATTTAATCATTTTGCCTTTGGTGTAATGGTAGAATGGTAGCTGATGCTTATTGAAATTAGTTGTATTTATATCAATAAAATAGAGTAAAGCAGTTAATTTTGGAAGTTTGTTACATAGTTCATTTTTCAAAAAGAATAAAAACATTGTCCCTCCACAATTCACATAATCTGTCCTGGGCATTGGAGACTTCATTAATTTCATTGTGTTCAACAATTATTTTATTTAAAGAATAATGTTACCATTTCCACTTATTTCAAATATTAACATGGGTCTGTGTCTTAAAATCCTTTTGTTTTGATGTTTGTGTCCATGTTATAATAATGCTACTTTTGGGCTAAGAATGTTGGGTAGCAGAGTTAAGCATTTGGTAAGGAAAATGGGGAAATGTTCACTTTTTAACTTTACAGTTTATTTTATGAATTTCTAAGAAAAAAGATTTCATTTTTATGCGGAGATACTCATTTTATGCATTTTTATGAAACTGCTTTATAAACATGTATTCATAATGTCTTTAATCTTCTCTTTTGTGCTTTTTATCTTCTAAGGCAGGGGTTCTTTGAAATATGTACTCAGTCATTATTTAATTTTTATTTTTGTTTGTCTTCCTTTGTTTTTAATGAACTGCCTCTTACTAGAATTTTGCTGGTTTCCTTCTTTCTAAGGACCTGTGAAGGTGGGAAATATATGCGTATGCATGCTCATAGTCCTGAAGACCGAGTATGAATTTATACATTTTCTAGACAATATATCCCAAGTCCATTTTTACTCATAGGTTAATCGTTTTGATTGTTCTTTTTCTGGATCCTTCCTACTTTTGCTATATGCTTTATGTATGAAGATACCAACACCAAGTCACACTTGAAAGAGCTGGTTCCTGGCATTAAGAACAGGAAAGGATTGGGGCTTCCCTGGTGGCGCAGTGGTTGAGAATCCACCTGGCGATGCAGGGGACACGGGTTCGAACCCTGATCTCGGAAGATCCCACGTGCTGTGGAGCAACTAAGCCCGTGCGCCACAACTACTGAGCCTGCGCTCTAGAACCCGCGAGCCACAACTACTGGAGCCTGTGCTCCGCAATAAGAGAAGCCACCGCAATGAGAAGCCCAGGCACCGCAACAAAGAGTAGTCCCCGCTCGCCACAACTAGAGAAAGCCCGTGTGCAGCAGCAAAGACCCAACGCAGCCAAAAATAAAATAAATATATTAAGAAAAAAAAAAGAATAGGAAAGGATTCGTGTGTGTGTGTGTGTGTGTATTACTTTTTAAAATACTTCTAGCTCTACTTTGTCACCATGTAATACTACTTTAGTAGCCCCAAACTAAGATTCATTCAGTATTTATTGACTCTCTGCTGTGTACCTAGTATAGTTTTAGATTCTATAACTGCTGCAATAGGAAGACATGGACCTTTGGCCTTAGAGGGGTTACAGGTTAGCAGAAGTGGATGTGTACACAGGTCACGATACAAAACAGTGTGGTGTATGCCATAAAGGGATCAATTGCTTATTGCTGATGTAGTTAGTTCTGACCAGGGAGCCAAGGAAGCCTTCATAGAGGAGGCTTTTGACCTTGTTCCTGAAGGATGAGGAGAATTTCAATAACTGGGGGTTACTCCAGGCTATGTGAACTGAATTCTTGACACAAAATCTTAAAGCATTGCCTTGAGATGAAGCATTGCAAATTATAATTTAGGATTAAATCACAAAGAACTTGAAAGCCATATTAAACCAGTGAATAAAACTATGAAAATTCAGTTTTACCATCCAGTTTCCCAATATATTCATTCCTAAAGTGGGACCCCTCTGTCCTCTGGGACTTACTGCTTTCCACAGCACCCTTTCCCCCAAGGTAGTGATCTTTCCCATAAGCACATTATCTGTAACTGAGGCACAATTTCACCTTGTATTTGTTTCTATACAGGTTTTATCTTCCTTTCTGGAATATAAGTTCCATAAGAACAAAGCTCCGTTTCTTAACTTTGAAACCAACCAGTGGGATGGCCAGGAATAGGTGTACTCATTGTCAGTTTTATGGATTCAGTATTTTATTAACATTATCTCATAGTAAACATAAAATTGTCTTTTGTAGAATTCGGATTATTTATTAGAAGATTTTCATTATTGAATAATACAAAATATAAGCTGAAATATAGCTTTATAGAAAGCTATAAAGCGGCAGACACCCAGTGGCTGAGGTTAAGGAATGGAGCCCTCTTAAGGGTTGAATTGTGTGCCCCAGAGAGATATGTTGAAGTCCTAACTCCTAACACCTGTGAATGTGGCCTTACTTGGAAATAAAGTCTTTGCAGATGTAATCAAATTAAGATGGAGTTATTAGAGTGAGCCCTAATCAGGCACTGTGACTGGTGTCCTTACACAAAAAGGAAAATGCCATGTGAGAGAAACACAAGGAGAAAGCATGTAACAACGGAGGCAGAGATTGGAGTTAGGCACCTGCAAACCAAGGAACACCAAGGGTTGCTGACGACAGCAGAAAGCTAACAGAAGCAAAGAACAGATTCTTCAAGACAGCCTTTGAGAGCATGACTCTGCCTACACCTTGATTTCAAGCTTCTAGCCTCCAGAACTGTGAGACAATACATTTCTTTTAAGTAACTCAGTTTGGGGTACTTTGTTTTATGGCAGCCTAGGAGATTAATACACCCTTCTTAATTCACTAATTCAACACATACTTGCTGAACGTCTGCCAGATACTAATTTAGGTGCTTGAGATACATTCGTGAGCGAAGAGAAAAATCCTGCCTTTGTTGACCAACATTCAAGGGTGTGGGTGAAAGTGAAGAGAGGTAATAATAAAAGAAGATGATACCTTCTATAGAAAAAATAGTGTAGGATAAAGTGGATGGTGGGGTAGTTGCCAATTAGGGTGATTGTGGTTGGGCTTATAGCGACTCAAAGACAAATGAGGCAAGTGTGACATAATAAATATATATTTGGTGTCTGCCCCTAGTTTATGACACAGAGCTCCTAAAATCCTTGTCAATTCCTGCGTGATGGGGGTGTTAGGAGCATCTTACACAGAGCTTCTAAATCCCTTGGAATTTCCTGGGTAATAGGAGTGTCTTGTTCTAATGAGGCAACTCTTGGAGGGCTCCTGGATGACTTCTGGATGAGGTCTGGTCGCCAGAAAGTCTAAGTCATGATTAGAAACAGAACTTGGAAATTGATCAATAACTGATCATGCCTGTGTGATGAAGCCTCCATAAAAATCCCTAAAATACAGGGTTCACAGAGCTTCCAGGATGGCGAACATATTCAGGTGCTGGGAGAGTGCCATGCCAAGGAGAGGACGTGGGAGTTCCACACTCCTTCCCCATACCTTGCCCTATGCATCTCTCCCATTTGGCTGCTCCTGAGTTGTATCCCTTATAATAAACCAGGAATAAACTTTTCCGGAGTTCTGTGAGCCATTCTAGGAAATTAACAAACCTCAGGAGAGATTGTGGGAATCCCTGACTTATAGTGGGTTTGTCACAAGTGGGGAGGCCTGGACTTGGAATTGGCATCTCACAGAACCATTCACTTTAGACAAGTTGGTCCCTGTCCAACTCAAAACACCAAACATCATCCTCTCCTGCTAAATGAGTGACTTTACCAGTTTCAGCTTTATCCCTCCTTCAGTCTGCTTTCCCTATAGGTAAGATTTATTTAGATGATAGAATTGCCCTTGCTTTCTGAGAACACCCAATCCAGAAAGAACCCTCACTTCCTTAGACCCTCCGTAAAATTCCCCAACTATAGCCCCGATCCTATAATAGGTTCTTTCTAACTCCCTCTTATTGAGACACCCCACAGGTCTCCCTCGCTGCAAGGGTTTTTTGTTTTTGTTTTTGTTTTTGGCTGAAGGGCATTGTCAGGTTTAAGAGATGGGAGGAGAGGAATGTGACCTTAGGCGACTGTGGAGTAACTTGCCCCAAAGAGGAACAGAGAAATACTGTAGAACGGTAGCCTGCAGGGAAACTAGGTCAAAGTTTTCGTTTTGTCTTAAGATAGAGAATTAATAGCATGTTTGTACGTTGACGGGAAAAACCGAGAGAGACAAATGGGTCGTTTAGTAGGAGAAAAGCTAGTGGGTAACACGCCGAGTACAGGAACTAGTGCTTCAGGTAGGAGCATGCGTCGTTCACCTGCAGGGTTGGGTGAGTGAGATCCTGGAACGTGCCTGGCTGTGGTGTGGACATTCTCTTCCTGATTACTTCAAAGTTCTCAGTGAAGAGGCGAAAAAGGCGGAAGTCCTGCCTCCCACAATATCTAATTGCCTATTCGAAATTTCACGTCTCAGTTCTTTTGTGCTTCTGTTTCAAAGAGCCTCCCCTCTACCGGAATATTAATTTCCCTAATATCTATCCAATTGGATGGTTAGATTCCAAATACAGTCCCACGAACAATGGGAGAAAACCTGATTGTGCCCTAGCTGTCTAGATCTCACAACAGAAGGAAACATTTCTCACTGTGTATTTCTCCACAAGACATTCCCCCACCTCCACCCCAGGACAAGCCCTATATTGAGAAGAAAAAAAGTAAAATAAACAAGAAAGGACTTTCTTCGAAGTCCTCCGACTCTCTAACTGCTTTTACATAGGATCGCTTGTTTTAGAAAAGCTGCCAATATTGAGGCTCATAATTTTGTTCCGATAAAATAAAACACTGCCCTCTATCAGCAATAATGCAGGTATGCACAGTAACACAGAAAATCAAATTCAACTTTAAACAGTGGCCTTTTCAGTTTCTTCTGTGCTTTACGGAGGAGGTAGGCGAGGGATCCGGGAAAAGAAGAAAAACTTGCGCTTTTAAGTGCGCAAGCGCAGTTTGAGAACTGTTTCGTTTGCAAACTGGTCTTTTTTCCGAAGATCTGGTTAATATTGACAGTATCTAAAGTAATCCGGTTTAAAAAAAAACAGAACCTTTCGTAATTGTGCTGTAACAAAAAGTGCGCAGCGCCCAACGTGGGGCTCGAACCCACGACCCTGGGATTAAGAGTCCCATGCTCTACCGACTGAGCTAGCCGGGCACTTAGGTAACCGCCTTCTTTCTTCTCCTCTTGAAGTGTTCAATTACACTTGATTTTTGTTTCCCTATAATTCTTTATTTACATTAAAAAATTTGTCATACTATAACCTCCAAAATAGTTTCTTAAATTCTTTGAAACAGTTCTTTAATTGTACTTAGATTTAGTAATTTTTAGTGCGTGTGTATCCCAAAGGCACTGAAAACACGCGTTTCTCATTACAGAATCACTGAATCTCTTTTTCTGAAGTGTTTAAAATATTTACTGCCCAATACGTTATCTTCTTTACATAAACACGTATCAAGACTGTTCACTTTGTATCAAATGGCATAATGGAATCCTACAATTTGGGGCGCGGCATTAAAAAACAAAGTTTTTAATGAAGTTAGTTACACACACGGAAGAAAAATGGAGCTTAGCTATTTTCCTTTAATAGGATCTAGTCAAGGAAAGTTAAATTGAGGAAAGGGATAGTGGTTCAGTTAAAATAAGCCCTCTTTCCGGTAACTGCCTGACAATTGAAAGATAGGACCCTGAGAGGTTGTCATTACCATCCATCTCAAGAGACAAGCTGAGAGGAAAGGATTGTAGAGACTGTGAGTCTTATGGCAAAGAAAGTTAATTCTAGAAGAAAAGAAGAACTGATTCTGACCAAATTATGACAAGCTGAGACAATGGAATAATCTTCTATGGAAATATATATATTCTGAGATACTAGTGAAGTTCTCTAGATAAGGAACTCTGCAGATTTCTGTGATGGGAGTGGTGTCTATCATACTGCTCAGAACAGCAAGCTGAAGCCTAATTGTAAACCTGGGAGTAACAGAATCCTTAGGATACTATCCCTGAAACCCTAAAACACAGTATTTAGAAGTTAAACACATTGGGCATCACACTTCCGAGCGACTTAATTAACACATAATAATAAGGTATGGCATAAAATATGTTTAGATTCCTCAAAGTGCACCTAGGATTTAAGTAGAATATTTAAAATTTCCAAGCTTGAAATATTAATGCAATTATTCACCAACAATTTTTTCCTGCAGTTGCAAATTGTGGCTTATTTTGACTATTTTATAACTTGGCAGAATGTAACTGGGAAGTGAATTTGTATTTATTTGCATTTTCAACACATTTATTAAGTACCTATCATGTGCAAAGCACTGTTATGTATTCTAATAGATGGAAGTATAAACCAGACTCTGATAACCAGAAAAACCTTATCACCCTATACGAAAGATGTGTAGATTACATACCGATTTTATATGCACTACTTCCAAAGTAATTTAACGTAATTAAAACAAACACATCCATACTCACACCTTTTAAGTCTTCTAATGAATCAGGCAAACAATCACGAACCTTAGACCACAATTCAATGTATTCTTCCAAGATACGATATATATCAACAATCCAGCCCCAAAATAGGCAGTTCATCGAGCTCAGAAAGAGCTCCAAATTCATAATTATTAATGAATACACAGGAGGCATTAGACACTCAAATTGTGTTTATCACACACAAGCAGGAAAGTTAATTAAGAGTTTAACTGGATCCCTAAACAAGTTTTGGAGTACTTGTAGTTTACCTTCAAGGTGAACCCTCCTAGGACTATACTCTTCAGCACTTTCTTGGCTTACCCTGGACTAACTCAGGACCCTTCATGAAAAAATTGCAACTAGAATATTTCAGTGAGGGTTAGGCAAATTAAATGGCTAGTCTTCCAAGTATATCCAAATCCTTTCTTATCCATTTGTTCAAGAATTAAAAACTAACCTTTAATTATAATGCTTCATTAGCAGAAAGAAGCAATGGAATTTCCTCTTTCTCTCTCACTTTCTACATCTAATTTTTCAGTAAGCCCTACACTTCTAAAATCCATCCACGTATTTCCACCTCCACTGCCGCCACTCTGCTCATTTCCCATTACTGCTTGCCCACCGGACTGCAATAGCTTTCCAACTAGTCTCTGTGCTTCTGTGCTTCCCTGTATTTATCATTCTTCACACAGAAGAGAGATCATTTAATAAATAAATTAGATCATATCATTCTGCTTAAAAAACTGTGATGACCTCATGGTAGAAAGCCAATCATTAACTGTGGAAGGAATGACGGAATTAGAAAATCACCATTTGGCAACCATCATCATAATAATTGATTCAAATATGAATCATGGGATGCTATAATTAGGGGGTGAAAGGTGAAAGAGTTGCAGGATATTTACATAGTTTCAAGGTGTTTCTTCACAAGATATTTATTAATTACAAAGGGCAAAATTGAAACTATAGTGGAGAAATCTTAAGTAACTGATCAAAGTTAACATCATCTGTAGTGGAACAAACTGACATGATGTGCTTCCTAATATAAGATTCCAGTATGAATACAAGGTTACTTCTGTGGCATTCCTGACAAAAAATGCATCACCCGAATCTAATCATGAAAAAAGTCACACAAACCTAAACTGCAGAATATTCTACAAAGTAAACGTTTTGTATTCTTCAAAAGTGTTAATGCCATGAAACCTAAAGAAATATTAAGAAACAGTTTTCCAGATTAAAGGAGACTAGAGACATGACAACTGAATGTAATGTGTGATCTTGGATTTTCTTTTGCTATGAAGGGCATTACTGAGAGATTTGGCAAAATCTAAATGAAGTCTGCAGATCAGAAAAAAGTATTGTTAATTTTCTGATTTTCATAGTTTTACTGTGGATATGTAAAAGGATGTTCTTGATTTTGGGGAAATACACACTGAAGTATTTATCAGTTAAAAAAAAAACAACGCTGATGGCTTTCCATTTAAAATCAGATTAAAATCCAAACCACTACAAGGTCTGATCCTACTTCCACCTCTCTGATTTCACTTTCTGTCACTCTCCCCCACTTAATCTCTATGACAGGCCACACTGATCTGACAGTTCCCTTAACAAGCCAAATTTATATTCCGATAACAATCCCAAGTTTCAGTTTAAATATCACCCATTCAGAAAGTCATTCCTTAAGTATCAATAACAGGTCTAAAGTTCAAACTTCCATTGTCTCTTTTTTTTTAACCACAAGATGCAACTATTTGCCTATTTACTCTTTGTTGCCTATTTCTTCCCACTGAATGTAAATGTCTCTTTCACCGTTTTATCAGCCAGCAGTATTTAACTGAGTACTTGGGACATACAGAGCTCAACAAATAATAGTTAATCAGTCTTATCCTTAATTCTACTAAATAGAGTCACACTCAAAAAGAGTACTAATGCTTCTGTAAAATTCCGACCTGAGCTTAAAGGTGATACCCTTAGAGTGCAAGTTCCTTCTTTTTTGTTATAATAGGTGGATGAAGGGGATGCCATTAATATACTGGTTTAGAACCAGGCCGCCAAGGGTGGAGAGAAACCCTCTCCCCTACCGTTTTCTCTGGTCTTTGTAAGAGTATAAGAACATCTCTCTGCTTTGCTCTAAGAAAGAGTTAGGCAGCGAAACAGAGGGATAAAAGATAAATAATAATTCCTAGGAAAAGGAATGGCGCAGCTCCTCAAGCCACCCGAAAACTTTAAGTTTCTCAGCGACACTAAAGACCGAAACCTGACTGTAAGAAGAAGCAGGAAGCTACCTAACCCCACTTCTATTGCTTCTGCACATGCGCGTTGCCCCCCACGCACATCCCCTTCCTTTTCCCACAATCCTCTGTTCCTGGGCTAAGGCCCCAGGAACGAGCCACAGAGAAGGCTATTGGTGGAAAGAACAGCCAATGACAGAGCCTGTTACTAATCTGCGTGCTGCAGTGTAGGGGGATCGCTTTAGACCCTGAAGACCTAGACGTTCCAGTGGTTTTTAGCACGATGAGTTCAATCGGCACCGGGGTGAGTTCGTTGTCTCTCGGCGTGATAGTCTAGCATAAGGATTAGCGTGGGAAGGGAACGCGGATGGACCGCGAGGGGTGCGCCTACTCGGGGTGCGCTGGTACTTCCTGGAGGCAGGTGGGCCGCTTTCAGTTGCGCGGTGGACCGGCGGTCTTTCCGACGCTGATTGCTAGGCCCGCGTCTGCAGTGACCGTGGCTTGAAGCTTCTCAGCTGAGGTGTGGCGGGCTTGCCGCGCAGCAGTTAGGTTTGGAGCGCTTTGGGTTGCTGAGTCACTTTCTTTAGTCGCTTAGGGAAACCGAAAGTGGAAACTCGTGGGGCCTGAAATTGTGTGTGTGAGTGAAGGGTTTGGGCGACAGTTAGCCTCTTGAGAACCACTGAGGCAAGGCGGCTTGAGAGTCCAAGGTCTGAGACGCCGCTTTCCAAGGAACCCCTTTGCAGTTCCTGGGGTGCTGCTGCCTCACGGAGATTCTGTCTTTCCTTCGAGTGTAGTGATGGACCGCTCTGTATGAGTCCCTGGAGCCTTCTCAGAACTGATAAGAACAATAGTCTAAAAAGCGGAATCGGAAGAATCCTTTCCATTTTTCCGTTGTCTCAGCTTTTCCTGTACAAATTACTTAACAGCACTATGAGGTGTCAATACCGTTAAGCGTTTAAATGGTTAGCTACAGACTTAACCGCTTCTGACTTTGAAGAGACAGTTCAGGATTTTGGAGTTGAATTTAACTTTTTCGGCCTACTAATTTCCTTTGTCACACGTACTGAATATATGCAATCTTCTGCTTACTCCTTTTATGTATTTCTCCATGTAGAAAATACAGTTTTTGTTTAGAAATATTTATTGGTGGTTTCCACTAGAGGCATTGAATAATGGGTTTCTCAGTTCATTTTATACTCCTACTGTGCACAAGACTTATACTCACCATTAGGCCCAAATACTGGTTTTCCGAGTTTGATAATACGCAACTTATACTTGGAATGGTTTAATCCATTCGGTTATGAGATGCTAAGATTGTCATACCGTTTTTGGATTAGTTGATGCTCAGTAATGCCTGTTGTAGCAAATTGACTTTGCAACTACATTAATATTACCCTAGATTAATAGTGTTCTAAAGGGTTCTACAAACCCTTTAAAAATATTTGATAATATAACCAGGTGAGATATTTCGGTATTACAGTGGTAGAGTTAAGGATCTTCATTTAACAAATCAACAAACTGAGACCGGGAAGCACCACTGTTGAAGACTTATCTCCTGTCTTTACTTGTCCCAAGAACTCCGGATATGAAGACCTGTCTTCTTGACATTTCTCTCCACTTGATTAATAGCCATTTCAAATGACACGTCCAAGGTAGATCTCTGGGTTTTCTTTTTCCCTTGCCATTTTGCATCTCCTACAATTTTCATTTCAGTGAATGGGCCAGTTCTAGTTGCGCAAATGAAAAAAAAATCTATGATGCACTTTTAATTTCTTTTTTTTTTTTTTTTTTGCGGTACGCGGGCCTCTCATTGTTGTGGCCTCTCCCGTTGCGGAGCACAGGCTCCGGACGCGCAGGCTCAGCGGCCATGGCTTACGGACCCAGCCGCTCTGCGGCTTGTGGGATCTTCCCGGACCCAGGCACGAACCCATGTCCCCTACATCAGCAGGCGGATTCTCAACCACTGCGCCACCAGGGAAGCCCTTTAATTTCTTTTTTACTCTACTCCTAGAGCCAATCCATTAGCAAGGTTTTTTTGATTGTACCCTCCAACGATAACACCTTCCATCTCTTTTTCTCTCGTCTAAGACACTGCCTTTGGAATACTTAATCTCTGCTTCCACTCTTGTTCCCTCTATAATTAATTTTCCAGATGAACAACGTTTTAAAAAAATTAGACATAACCTCTCCTCCCTTCCCCCCCAAACTCCAGTGACTTTCTGTTGGATTTAGAATAGAAATGTAAACTTCCTACTCCAGCCTAAAAGACTTAACATAGTTTGGCCCTTATATGCCTCTGATATAGTTTACTCTTCTGTTTACCACTTATGATGCTCAAGATACAGTGGCCTTATTTCTTTTTTTTATTGTGCTCAGCTTATTTCTACCCTAAGGTCTTTTATGCCAAATACCAGGACACTCCTCCTCCATATCGTAAATGACTAATTACTTGTTATTAATTCTAGCTTAGCCTAAATAACTAAATATAATTGCCCCAGCAATGCCTTACTTGATCAGGTAGTCTGTGGTAGTCCCTGAGACTATCACTTCGCCCTGTCTTATTTTCATCATAGTACCTTTTCTGATTTACTGCTGTATCTTCAGCTCCTAGATTTGTTCGTGGTCTGATTTTTGAAGATGAAGGAGTTCTAGAATGAGTAGTCTTTGTATTTCCTTATAGTGACTAACATATAATAGATGCTTATTAAATGTCTGAATGCTAAATGATGTGTCCAAGGTCCCTCAGTTTCTTAGTGCCACAGCTATGAATTAAAATGCTCCAATGCTGTTTCTACTATAGCAGTTTTTTCAGAAATGAGCCATGTTCTGTGTGGGAAAAGTTCTGACTTGATGCAGGACTTGTATCCATTGCTTTTCTAGCAGAAATCTAAAGTGTATAATTTTGTCTTACCTTCTGTTGCTGCTCTGACATGCTTCCCCTTTCTCTTTAAAGCAAAATCTTTGTTGAGATTTAACACACATTTCTCATGTGTAAGCCATTTAGGAAAAAAAAAAAGTGTAAGGTTATTACTGCCAAAGATACATCATTATAAGCTTATTATTGCCTTTTCCTCCTAGTATGACCTGTCAGCCTCTACATTCTCTCCTGATGGAAGAGTTTTTCAAGTTGAGTATGCTATGAAGGCTGTGGAAAATAGTAGGTAAGAAACATTGTTTTACTTGAAATTAGCATGTTTTAACCAGGTATTAAATGTCTTATTTTCTATGTTTTTCGTAATTAGGGTTTGTTATGTTACTTTGGCACAGAATAATATATGCCCTAAAATAATCTCCAGTTATTAGTCATTTCCAGATCTCTCTTTAGGCCAGATCTTTCCATGTGCCTATATTTCCACTTGACTCCAGAATTATCCACTTAGACATTCTGCCAAGTCTCAAATGAAGTGTATAAAACCATATTCATCAACATCTTTGCTAGACGTTTTTTCCTTTTTCAAATTCCTGATATAGATCATTGTTTTCCTTGGCCATTAGGATTGTCTTTATTGTCTGATCTTTTATTTCCTTGTGTTTTAAATGTCCTGTGCAGTTGGTCACATGATCATCTCAGCAGGGATGTTTTTTATTTTTCTCTTCTGCTGCCATACTCCAAAAGGTGTATGATCACTAAGATATTTTCCTGTCGGACTTACTTCCTTCACTGTGTCTTTTTTTGTTTAGAGTAATTCACTAAAATGATTCCTTGCCACCACTGTAACATCTTAGTTGAATTACTGGCTTATTGACAAATTCTCTGAGTCTTCCATTGAAGAATTTTTGCAATCACTTATATGATCTTTTTTTTTTTTTTTTTTTTTGCTGTACGCGGGCCTCTCACTGTTGTGGCCTCTCCCGTTGCGGAGCACAGGCTCTGGGCGTG
>NC_041224.1:139913126-139962164 GCF_002837175.3 Physeter macrocephalus
GCAGGTTCTTATTAGTCATCCATTTTATACACATCAGTGTATACATGTCAATCCCAATCTCCCAGTTTATCCCACCACCACCACCACCACCCGCCGCTTTCCCCCTTGGTGTCCATACGTTTGTTCTCTACATCTGTGTCTCATATATGATCATTTTTTTAAAAAATCATTTCTAATTGGACATAGTCTGCACAAACTGGTTTCATTTTTAATTTTTTTAAATAGAATTTGTTTATTTATTTATTTATGGCTGCGTTGGGTCTTCGTTGCTGCACACAGGCTTTCTCTAGTTGGGGCGAGTGGGAGCAACTCTTCATTGCGGTGCCTGGGCTTCTTATTGCGGTGGCTTCTCTTGTTGCGGAGCACAGGCTCTAGGCCTGCAGGCTTCAGTAGTTGGGGCACGGGGGCTTCCTTAGCTGTTGCTCATGGGCTCTAGAGCGCAGGCTCAGTAGTTGTGGTGCATGGGCTGAGTTGCTTATTGCTCTGCGGCATGTGGGATCTTCCCGCGCCAGGGCTCGAACCCTTGTTCCCTGCACTGGCAGGCAGATTCTTAACCACTGAGCCACCAGGGAAGCCCCTTCAATTTTTTTTTATTGAGGTGTAGTTAATTTACAATGTTGTGTTAGTTTCAAGTGTACAGCTCAGTGATTCAGTTATATGTATATATATAAATAATAATTGTATTTTTGAATCTAAAGCAGCTTTGGGATGAAATAAAGGACTTAAAAAATTTCGTTCATGACATCTCATTCAGATCTCTCAAAAAATTTTTTTAGGCGTACTGAACAAATGGTGTTGGTGTTTGAGCTTGGTGTTTTCATTATAATGAAAACCTGTGTAGTAGGGAAATGTTTCCAGAATTTTAGAAAAGTCCACGTGTAGATGTAGTTTTTTCACTTTCTACTAGTGTCTTCGATATTTGATTATGGAAGTTTCATGATGGTGGAGACTGTAACTGGTCTTTGCATGTGCTAGCACGTAGCCCTCAGTAGTTACTGAATAAATGTTCATTTTTTGTTCCATTTTCTGGGTGGTAGAAAGAAGGTATGTGGATTTCTAATGGTTTATGAAATAGTATTTTAAAGTTTTTGAGCAAAAATATATTTTAAGTCTTCTTACAGGATTTGTTAATGAAGCTAGTAGATTCTGTGTTTAAATGTATTATTATAGATATTGTTACTTACAAACTGTCAGTATCTGACAATATAATAGAAGTAAGGCTGTTAAGAATTTTAGGCTGCACTGTATTTGTCGTTGTGTACAAGGCCTGAAAGAGTTCAGAAGAGAGTCAAATTCAAGAAAAAAGTTGACAATAAAAAAATTAAAAATTTTTTAAAAATGAAAGTAAATAAGTGTACTGGGAAAACTAGACAGCTACATGTAAAAGAGTGAAATTAAAGCATTTTTTCACACCAGACACAAATTCAAAATGGATTAAAGACCTAAAAAAAAAAAAGAAATAAGTTAACACATTTTTTTTCCTGTTGGTAGAAGAAGATAGGCTCATAGGCCAAGGAGATGGAGAAAGACTTGAGGAAGTCATTGTTTTTCTCTTCCTCCTTTGCATTCTTGCATTTTCATTGGTGTAAAAAACTGGTGGGAGATGTCTTGACTAAGAGAAAAACTGGAGATACCTTTTGAAGTCATCTGTAACCCAGAAAATTGAGACTAGGCTGTGAGGATCTGTGTATCTTAGCAATTTGTTTTCTATAAAGTATTTCTAAATATGGTTTAAAACAGTTACATTTAAGCAAACTTGAAGAAATATAATTTTTTAAAATGGAAACATTAAAAATGAATGTATTTTTTTCTGCAAAAGAAAAATTACTAGAAAGTTCCTCTTTTAAAGGGATCTGTGTAACTTGGTATGATGGAGTACTGGATGAGGATCAGAAGATGTGAATTTTTCTCCTAGCTGCTGCCTAATGGTAGTATTACATAGGTTTCCACTATTCAGTCCTCTGAATGTTACTTTTCTGTCTGTAAAATTGGGATGTGGACATCTAACCTAACTACATCACATAGTCACATACCTTACCATAAGAATGAAATTTGAAAATGTTTGTTTTGTGGGCACAGAAAGTAGAAAATAGAAAAATTACATATGAATTTTCTTACGAGTCTGGCATATAAACTGATAGAAAACATTTAACCAAATAATTTGATATGATTATATTCCTGAATTAAAAAGAGATAAATTCTTTTTTAAAAATTATTTATTTATTTTATTATTATTATTTTTTGGCCGTGCCTGTACAGCATGTCAGATCTTAGTTCTCCAACCAGGGATCAAACCCGTGCCCCCTACAATGGAAGCATGGAGTCTTAACCACTGGACTGCCAGGGAAGTCCTGGAGATAGAAATTCAATCTTGGGAATTTAGAAGGCAAATATTTTTGAGTACCTGTTTCGTTAAGCATAGGAACTACCAAAACAAATAATTGACATATAAGTGAATACTTAAAAACATTTTATTAAAAAATATATATATATCATGATCAAAACTATTTTATAAAAGTATGCTCCTAGAAGGTAATATGCAAAAGGAAAAAAGGGGTAAAATTATAATCTTCCCCTTACGCCTCATTGAGGAGACAAGATATGAAAAAGGAAGATTGTGCAACATAACTGAAAGGCTAGATTGTTTGGAACAAAAATGTACACACAATTTTGGCCTTAGGACCCCTTTATACTTGGGGAAAAAAATCACTGAGGACCTTGAAGAACATTTAATTATGTAGGCTGTAGGTTCTATCAATATTTAACATCATCCCGAAGAGCATTTATTTATGCAGGTTATTGGTTTTCATCAGTATTTACCATATTAGAAATTAAAACTGAAAAATACTTATAAATTCATTTAAGTAACAGTAATAAACACAATTGCATGTTAACAAATAATTAAAATTAACATTTATTAAAATATTTGAGTAACATTAATAACATTTTTAATGCAAATTACTTTTCCAAAACAGAAAAAAATGAAGTGAGAAGAGTGGCATTGTTTTACATTTTTGTAAATCTCAATAACTAATTGAATCTTAATAAAAGAGAGTCTCATATCTCCTTCTGCTTCGATATGTTGTTACTTTTGTTGGAGCTTGTGAAACAAATCAGGCTTCATTTGGATAGTAGTTGGAAAAGTGAGGAGTATCTTAATAGCCTTATGCAAGTTCTTTTTTGATACTATACCAAAACTGGACAAATGTTAGTTTCTTAAAGATTAGTTGCAGTGTGGAGTCTGAAAACATAACAATGAACGTTTTCTACTTTTACATTAAAATCTGTTGGGCTGTCTTACACTTTGCATGTTTTACCCATCAACATTGTGAGTTGGTCATTTGGAAAATAACTGGTTCACTGTGTTGTAACAGAGCTTCCAAATTAGACATATTTCATTATAAACTATCAGAAACATCACACTTTTAATATCACCACCAATCTGTTTATTAAAGTTTTGGGAAGCAGACAGGCTCACAGTGGTGAATATGTTTTCTAAAATTCCAATTTATGCTTGAAAACTCAAATTTTATCACTGGCAAGAAAATTTTGTCATTTGTTTACCTTGAAGCAACAGGTTCACTTTGTTCATTTTAGAAAAAAAGTCTGCCACATACCTAAGTGGAAATAACCATAGTTATTATTCTTTGATGATAAAAACAGATGTTCCATGAAAAAATTCACAACTCAAAAAACAATTTTATCAGTGCTTTTTCCTTTAGGCAACCATTGTATTTTGATGTACAGCAGAAGTACTTTGACTACCTTGCATTTCGTTAGGATAATCAAAAGACTTGTACTCAAGGACTGATACCCAATAAAATTAATTACTGCTTTATCAAGGACATTCTTAACTAAAAATGGCTTTTTTTTAAACTGTGAGAGCGTAGCAATGAAGAATACAATGATTAGTAGTTTACTGCTACCATTTGCTGTTACTGCCTTATTTGTGTTAACGTGCCAGCGGTTTTACCCACCAGTGCTTCTATACCATTGGTGCAAACATCCACACAGTGGAAAAAGGCAAATGATGTCTTTGTATTTTTTTTTTTTTTTTAATTTTTTGGCCGTGGCATGTGGGATCTTATACTTCCCCGATTAGGGATCGAACCTGTGCCCCCTGCAGTGGAAGCGTGGATTCTTAACCACTGGACCGCATGGAAGGTCTTGTCTTTGTATTTTTATGAAATTAATTTTGACCTCACAAACCACACTTTTAGAACTTTTAGTTTAGAAAAAAGAATGTTTTAGATTCTGAAAAGTGAGGAAGATGATGAGTTGGAATAATTGGGAACGGCTACCTGAGGCTATTGAAGAGACTTTGCAAAAGTTTGTGGAAATTTATTTAAATGAGCAGTGGTGAGGAGGAAGTGTATTCTAGTACCTAGGATAACCGCAATAAAGACAGAAAAGCAAAAATGAACATTAAGGTGTTTGAGGGGGTGACAGTGAGGTTGAATTTGGTAGAGCACAAGACCTCTATAACAGGAAACTGAATTCCCTAGATGGGCTTTGCAGATTCTTGGGGAGTGCTGAAAGCTGGGCCAAGGAGTTTAAACTTGAAAAGATACCTGAAGTGTGGGGGAAGGAGTGTCTGAAGTTCTTTACATATTTGTGCATGTGGCTCAGCTCATTTTTCTGGTTGTTTCTCTTTGTTAAAAGAATTAGAAGATTAAAGTAATTCATGTATTTTCATCTTGAAATGGCAATGTATAATTTCTCCACATTTTACTTCAGATTATTTTTTGATCTACTTTGTTTTAAACAGTTGTACAAAATGTTTATTCTTTTACACTTATTGTAAGCAACACATGGTTATTACAGAAAAAGCAAAAGAAAGAAAAAGAATTATAATCTTTCCACTGAGATTAGTCGCTGGTAACTTTTTAGTTTGTATGTAGCCCGTCTTTTGTATGCATATTATGTACCATTTTTTTAAAATAATAAATTTATTTTTTTGTCTGCGTTGGGTTTTCGTTGCTGCACGCAGGCTTTCTCTAGTGTGGTCAGCGGGGGCTACTCTTTGTTGTGGTGCGTGGGCTTCTCATTGCCGTGGCTTCTCTTTGTTGTGGAGCACGGGCTCTAGGCACATGGGCTTCAATAGTTGTGGCACGCGGGCTCAGTAGTTGTGGCTTGCGAGCTCTAGAGCGCAGTCTCAGTAGTTGTGGCGCACGGGCTTAGTTGCTCTGCGGCATGCAGGATCTTCCCCGCCCAGGGCTCCAACCCGTGTCCCCTGCATTGGCAGGTGGATTCTTAGCCACTGGGCCATCAGGGAAGCCCTTACATACCATTTTTAATGCACATGACTTTAGTCGGCATTTGTTATAAAATGGCTAATATATGCTAGACACTGTGCCATTTGGTACCTATTTTGTTGGCATCTTTTTTCACTTATGTATTAATATCTTTCCATGTCATGATACGAGATTTTTTTGGTCACATGATTATTTATATGGATCTAATTCATCACATTTTAGACTGTTTGCCCTTTCTAGTTTTCAAATGTATTTATTTTAAAGACTTGATACGCTTTAAGAAACAAATTTTCCTGTTTTTGTGTTTTTTTTTTTAAACTTGGGTTTTCTTTTATTTTCAGTTTAAAAAATTGATTTTCTTCTACTTGTTTCAGTACAGCTATTGGAATCAGATGTAAAGATGGCGTTGTCTTTGGGGTAGAAAAATTAGTCCTTTCTAAACTTTATGAAGAAGGTTCTAACAAACGACTTTTTAATGTTGATCGGCATGTTGGAATGGTAAGGTTACATTTAAAAATGTTCCTTTTTGCCTTGTCCAGTTTCTTGTGAAGTAACTAATTGGAATATATGAAATTGTGATTGTTAAGAACCCATTTAATACTTTAGCATTGAGGCAGAAACAGCAGAGAGCAGCTGTAGAAGTAATCAGAAAGTTACTGGTTTGTGAACAGCTCACTGTCTAAAAGGAAGGTAGCATTCTTATTGTATACCTGATTGGAGATAGATATGAAAAACAAAGTTGCCTTAAGAAAAGGAGGGGAGGGGGGAGCGGGTGAGAAGTATGGGTAAAAAAGAAATCTTGGCAGCATAGATCAAGGTACATGCTTGAGAAGCAATGAATCTTTGGGTTTTTGTATCCTTTCTGGGGATCACTATTACACTGAAGATGTTATCAGAAAGAGAAGACCTTTATAGTAAGGTGGAGCATCAGGAAAGGATGTCTGATGAAGGGAAAAGTGAACACATGCTTTCTAGTAGCTTCATAAGCATCACTGTATTTATTTCATGCAGCTGGTATCTTGAGTGACTGCTTTGCACAGTTGCAGGCCATGACATAGATACATTACTGGTATATACTGAAGTCACCCTATATAGATGTCCGACTTTCTTCAGTAAGAGCAACAATCCCAAAAAAAGAAAAGAAATGATTTTTAACTTTGCTTACTGAAAAGTCAAGGAAGAAAAGAACACCTGTGTGCTAGGTACTATGCTAGTTCTTTACATAAATTATCTCATTTAATCCTGACAACCCAGTGCAAGTAATATTAATCCCATTTTTACAGATGAGAAAAAGACTCACAGGTGGTAAAGAGATATGCTGGGATTCATACTTGGGTCTGCATGGTCTATGTGTTACTCTAGAGCCCATTCTGCAGGGTGAGATCCTATAGGATCCACTCATTCTGCTGAAATACCAGTAGCTTTGTTATTTCTAAATGAGATGTGTTACAAACACAAAAAGGACTAGCAAAATATAGCCAGTAAACTATAAAGCTACAGATAAATTTTTTTTTTTTTTTGCTTCTTCAGATATTTTTTTCTGAACTTGTTTTCTCTCCTGAACAAATTTATTATTGCCAGTGAAACTGGTATGTTTTCTTGAAACTTGCCAGATTGTAACCTAGCTGGTATGAGGTAGTGAATCCTGCTTTCTTTCACTTAAAAAATCTTTAGATAGGTATATTTTGGAAAAAAATCATATATGCTTATAAGCACTTTAGTGATGGAAAGAATTTTATCATCCTAGAATTTTCACATTTGTCCCATTTGTTATTTAAAGCCAGGAAATTGATGGCATTCCTTATAGCTGGAAATTGGCAAAACATTAGACATTGAACAGGGCTGGAGAAAATGAAGGATTAATGTTCTGTCTCCAAGTGATTTGATAAATTTTTAGACTTCACAGTGGGTTTTATCCAAAGCAGTGGAAGATTGTTTAAATGGTGAAAATTACTACCTGGGTATCCTTGTGGAAGTTATTTTAAACAACAGTTTTCTAACCTGCAAAACTATGGTGGTAATAGTACCTACCTTCACGTATAATTACGTAAAATGCTTATTAGCATGTAATGAATGATCAATAATATGTTAAGGATTTTCATCATTATTACTACTAGGTAGCAGTAGAAAAAAAGGCTATTAAAAATTTTGATAGTACTTATTTTTAAATTCTGCAAATCTTCTGTGCCACTGGTTCCCAGTACCCATTAGTGTTTCAGTAGTTTTTCCTGTTTTCATGGCTTCTCTAGACCAAAAGAAATACCCAGTGGTTCTGTTTATTATATATGTAGGTCTAAACAACTAAGTGGTTGTGTCCTAAAAACTTAGTAGCTGTAAAAACAAAACAAAAACAAACTCACCACATACAGCAAAATAAAAATATTTTTATTTTTAAACAATCACAGTTAACTAATGTGTACTGCACAACTTGTTAAACTTCGGAATTGGATTAGATGCCACCCCCCACCTCCATCCCGTTTCCTGTTCCGCATTGTTTTTTGCACAGTACTTATTTTATATCACGGCAACCCAGCTTTTCAACGAGCGGATGGCAGTAAAAGGAATGCAGAATGATCTAATGTTGAAACCGTTAACTACTTCAACATATGTTTCCCGCAAACTTAAAATGCCCCACAACTCTGAGTTCACTATAGTGCCCTGGGATGTCTCAGCACGTGGTTTGGTAATTGCAGTTCTAAGCCACCAGATTTGTGGTTTGTCATGTTTTGGTTTGGCATTACAATTTATTAGTAAGCTGAAAAAGGAATTTGAGGTTGTGCCTTTTAGATGAAAACTTATAATAACTTTTTGAACACAGAATGGCTTTAAATAAAGGATCAGTTCTAACCAAAACGAATGGTTATATTCTTCTTTGTTGTTGTTTTGTTCTTTATAATGAAGTGGCGAATGGGGAGACATGGAGGTTTTTCTGAATGTGATCAATAGACAAAACAATGTAGTCACACTTGGGAAATTTCCAAATTGTAATCCCGTACTCAAGCATCAAAATGCCAGAATGCCTTGTAAAGAAAGACCTTTAAGCCAAACACATTTATTCTAATGGTGATACTTGTTAAAAATATCAAATAAGCCTGTAATAATTACATACTTTCCTTGATTTGTGATAGGAATGTTATCTACTGAACTGGTACTTTTTTTTCTTTCAGGCAGTAGCAGGTTTGTTGGCAGATGCTCGTTCTTTAGCAGACATTGCGAGAGAAGAGGCTTCCAACTTTAGATCTAACTTTGGATATAACATTCCACTAAAAGTAAGCTGATGACATGTTGAAGAGCCTTTGGAACAGAAAGAGAAGCGTATTAATAAGCTCTTCTGTTTTTCCCCACAGCATCTTGCAGACAGAGTGGCCATGTATGTACATGCCTATACACTCTACAGTGCTGTTAGACCTTTTGGCTGCAGGTATGAAATTTACTGAGATATTCAGTGTTATCTGTACTGTAGGTATTTGTTTTTTCAGAATCTAATTAGCCTTTTATACCCTTAAAAAATGAAGTATCGTCAAGAAGTATTAGGGCAGTGATTAAATAAAATGATGTACATAAAAATAAAAACTTTGAAAAATGAAAGACTATGCAGATTTGGACAGGATAAAACACAGAACTCATAGTAATATTTTAATCTAATTATAATAAATTCTCTGGAGGAAGGTGGTCAAAAGGTATATAAAAACTTTTTTAAAAAATCAATTTATTTTTGGCTGTGTTAGGTCTTCGTTGCTGTGCACGGGCTTTCTCTAGTTGCAGTGAGAGGGGGCTACTCTTTGTTGCAGTGCACGGGCTTCTCATTGCGGTGGCTTGTCTTTGTCGTGGAGCACGGGCTCTAGGCATGTGGGCTTCAGTAGTTGCGGTGCGTGGGCTCAGTAGTTGTGGCTCGCAGGCTCTAGAGCGCAGGCTTAGTAGTTGTGGTACACGGGCTTAGTTGCTGCTCCGTGGCATGTGGGATCTTCCAGGACCAGCGCTCAAACCCATGTCCCCTGCATTGGCAGGCGGATTCCCAACCACTGCCCCACCAGGTAAGTCCCAAAAGGTATATAAACTTTTAAAGTTTAAGATAAGTAAGTACTAGGGATATAATGTACAACATGATGACTATAGTTAACACTGATGCGTGATAAAAAGGAAAATTTTTAATATAGTAGATCCCTTAGAGTTCTCAACAAAAGGAGGAAGTTTTTTTTCTTTTAATTGTATCTATATGAGATGATGCATGTTAACTAAACCTATTGTGCTAATCACTTCACAGTGTATGTAAATCAGACCATCATGCTGTGTACCTTACATTTATATAGCGATGTATGTCAATTATTTCCCAATAAAACTGGGGAAAAAATTCTCTGGAACTAAACCCAAACATTTTCAGGAAATGGCAAACTGATTTTAAATATATTCCATGTTGTTACTATTTAGTAGCCAATTATACTGACACTTCAGTTTTCTCATTAGTTTCCATCTCATATACTTTAAGCAGTAGGTCAGATGTTCTTAAATGGGATGTGGCTGTTACAGTATTCTGCACATGAAATGATAAGGCTGGTTTCTTTTCTATTTGTAATTTCAAAAAATCAGTAATTCATATGATTTATTACTACCCTAATTTTAATTTGTTGAGCATAAAAAAATGCATTGAACGAATTTTCCTGCAATTTTTATTGCAGGAAAATAAATGGAGGAATACCGGGGAATAGCCAGAAAAGAATGAAGGGTGGAACGAGTTTTAGGTAGTTTCAGTGTATTCACATCAGGAATTTTGTCCCCTTGGCTTTTTCATGTTTATTCCTTTAGCTGTTGGGCCCCCTTATTACTTGTCCATCTATCAGTACTCCTTTCTCTCCACTGCTATCCTCTCAGGAAAGTTTCATCAGAAAGTTTAATACTAAACAAAGGCACATGAATTTTGAACAGTTTTCAAGTATATACTAGTTTTTATTCCAAACTGCATTGTCAAAGTGCTTACTATCAGTTATATAGGTATTAGTAAATGTTTGTCTTAGAAAGTACAATTGCATTTTTATCACAGTACTTTTAAAATTTTATTTATTTTTTATAAATTTATTTATTTATTTTTGGCTGCATTGGGTCTTTGTTGCTGCGTGCGGGCTTTCTGTAGTTGCGGCGAGCGGGGGCTGCTCTGCGTTGCGGTGCGCGGGCTTATTGCGGTGGTTTCTCTTGTTGCAGAGCATGGGCTCTAGGCGCGTGGGCTTAAGTAGTTGTGGCTTGCGGGCTCTAGAGAGCAGGCTCAGTAGTTGTGGCGCATGGGCTTAGTTGCTTGGTTGCTCCGCAGTATGTGGGATCTTCCCGGACCAGGGCTCGAACCCAGGTCCCCTGCATTGGCAGGCGGATTCTTAACCACTGTGCCACCCAGAGAAGCCCTATCATTGTACTTTTTAATACTTTTCTGGTATTAAGAACCATGGTTTAAAATTACTAATTTACTTTTATGTAGTTTCATGTTAGGGTCTTACAGTGTGAATGATGGTGCACAACTCTACATGATTGACCCATCGGGTGTTTCATATGTGAGTAGTTTCGAATCATCTGAAATTCTATTTCTAGTTTAATGGTCTCTCATTAGCACTTAAATCATGTATTTGGATTATATGAGGTTTCGTTACTCATTCAAGGAAGGTAACAACATTTTTTCTTGTTTTAACATTAATGACAATAGCCTATGGATATGAGGCAGAGGAAAGATCTGTGGCTTTTTTGGTTTGTTTTCTGGCCGAGCCATGCCACATGTAGGATCTTAGTTCACCCAGCAGGGATCGCCCCTGCATTGGGAGTGTGGAGTCTTAACCACTGGACCATCAGGGAAGTCCTAGATTTATGGCTTTAAATATGCTATTATAGAAACTGCATAGTGAACATAAAATTTTGAATATGTGCTGTTTCCTTTATTACTACAAATATCAGCAGTATCTTAAAAATGAATGTAAAAGTGAATGTAATGCCGTCCCTTTTTTTTTTTTTTTTTTTTTTTTTTTTGCGGGATGCCAGCCTGTCACTGCTGTGGCCTCTCCCGTTGCGGAGCACAGGCTCCTGACGCGCAGGCTCAGCGGCCATGGCTCACGGGCCCAGCCACTCCGCGGCATGTGGGATCCTCCCAGACTGGGGCACGAACCCGTGTCCCCTGCATCGGCAGGCGGACGGGACTCTCAACCACTGCGCCACCAGGGAAGCCCCGTCCCTTTTAAAGTTTAGTTTTTGTTGGTTTTTTTTTGGCTGTGCCACGCGGCTTGTGGGATCTTAGTTTCCCACCCAAGGATCCATGGCAGTGAAAGCCTGTGTCCTAACCACTGCACCACCAGGGAATTCCCCAATTCCCTTTTTAAAAAGGATTTCAAGTGGGATTTCTTGGACCTTTCTCTAATTACCTTTTCTTAAGTGTCTTCTGAGATTTTTATGGTTTTTATTATACTCATTTAAAAAAAATTGAAGGCTCTTTATGTTTTGTCATTATACACTGGTTACACAAGTAAAAAAACCTTTACAGTATAAATTAGGGGATTCCCTGGCTGTCCAGTGGTTAGGATTCTGTGCTTTCACTGCTGAGGCCCCAGGTTCAATCCCTGGTTGGGAAACTAAAATCCCACAAGTCGTGCTGGTGTAGCAAAAAAAAAAAAAGTGTATATACATACACACACACACATAATTCATATGTATATATCAATTTTAAAAAGCCTTATTTAACTTTTAGGAATTATTTCTTTCTCTCAGAAATAACTTCATTTCCATTGTCAGAATGCTAAATTTTTTTCTATTCCTGTCCTCAGAAATGCTTTTAGTTCATGAAGTGTATATATATAATGACATAATTTGTTTTGGATATACTTCTTGAAAATAATACAGATTATTCTAGATTTAAGTTAGATATTTTAATTTTTTTGAGTCCCTTGGTGGTCATTAAAATGTCTTTTGACTATATTTCTCCAGATGTGCTTTTGAATGTCATTTAACAACCTTTCATTAACCTTTAAATAAAAACAGTAGTCATTAATGACTTATGATAGGATATTAATTTAATAATACATGTATTTTTGGTGTATGTTCTTTTTAAATAGGGTTATTGGGGCTGTGCCATTGGCAAAGCCAGACAAGCTGCAAAGACAGAAATCGAAAAGCTTCAGGTAATACATACATATTTACTGCTTGAAATTTTGCTATAGCATTATCCTCATGTGGTGAAGTTTTATCACCACAAACCAAACCTTTTACTCCAAGTGTGGTTTGCCGTTTGAGTAGAGCTTTCTGAAGCTGCTAGCTAGGTGGCTGAGTAGGAAAGCTGGTAGCATATTACCTGTAGAGTTGGGTCATGGATCCCTTTATGATTTTGGTGGTTGCTTAATCCAAAAAAAATACAAAGAAATATTCATATAATGTCACAAAATCCTTGAAGCCCATTCATGGAGCCCTGTGACCCTTACGCTGAGAACTTTGCTCTTTTACTGTATCATTTCTTCCATCTGGAGAACAGCTTTTGTCTGTGGAAGTCTTACACATGAAGAGTCTGTGCTCCTTTGCTTCTCTTTCCTTTTTGTTTCTAGCTAAATAGGGCATGGGAACCCATCATCTATTAGTATGAAAAAGGTTTCTTAAAAATTTGCTGGCTTTCCTTTTAGCCATAAATTGATCAACTTAATATTGAAACAGTACCCACCAACTCTTCATTGCTTATCAGAAACTTCCCTAAAAGACAGGCGTATGATTCATCAACATTTTGGTAAATTACAGTGAGAAAAAATTTTATATACATTTAAATATTAATGCTGTACTGGAGCCTTGCTCAACTAATTAACTTATTCAGCTTATTTAAGGCTAGGTCCTAGAAAACATTGTTTTAGTGCTTGGAATTTAATGCCAAGTTCTAGACCTATAAAAGCCTAATTTATGTTTGGTATTTTAGTATTGATAAAATTGACAAAAGGACCTTATCGAGATCACTTAGTCCAAGTCCAGCCCTGGGTTAAACACACTGGCTAGAGTCATAGAATATTGCTTATGAACAATTCACAGACCTGATAACTCTTAGACCAGTGTTCTTTTCCATCATATACTCCCTGGTTTGTGCTAAGTTCCTGTCTTCTACTCTCTTCTCTTTTGCTTTCATCTCTCCTTAGTATTATGTGGAAATTTGAAAATAGAGTGTTTAGTACAATTATCCTTTTGTCCTCTGTGGTTAAATCCTAGCAAGGAATACTAACAAATCGTACCTAAGAACTGAGAACGATTACTTCTATTGAGGAACATGTACACTTAATGATGAAAACATATGCTCTAAATCAGAGGTTAGCAAACTGGCCCACTGTCTGCATTTTTTTTTTTTAAAGTGACGTATAGTTGATTTACAATGTTGTGCTAATTTCTGCTGTACAGCAAAGTGATTCAGTTATACAAATACATACTTTTTAAAATATTCTTTTCTATTATGGTTTATCATAGGATACTGAATATAGTTCCTTGTGCTGTACAGCAGAACCTTGTTTATCCATTCTGTATATAATAGTTCCATCTGCCAACCCCAAACTCCCACTCCATCCCTCCCCCAGTCCCCTCCCCCTTGGCAACCACAGCTCTGTTCTCTTGTGTCTGAGTCTGTTTTTGTTTCATAGATAAGTTCATTTGTGTCATATTTTAGATTGCACATATAAGTGATGTCATATGGTTATTTGTCTTTCTCTGACTTAACTTCATTTTGTATGAGGATCTCTAGTTGCAATGCTTTTTAAAGTTTTATTGAAACCCAGCCATATTCAGTCTCTGGCTTTTGCCCTAGTACAACAGTGGAGTTTAGTTGGTGACGGGGACCAAAGACCATATCCCAATAAGTCTAATAAAATATTTACTACTTGGCTCTTTACAAAAAGAGTTTGCCAACCCCTGCATTACTCTGGTCTGCTTTTCTGCCTGTGTTCTGTTTACCAAGAATATAATTTTATGAAATAAACTTTACCAACATATGTAAAAATATTTTTGACATTTAAGATGTATCTTTTCAAGTTTGTTTGTCTTTGTATGTTACAATTAATATACTAAATATAGAACTTAACTTGTAAGGGCAAAAGTATGAATATTGGTATTTTCCTTTTCTTCACTCCCAATTTTAACATGAAAAAAATTAATCATCAGAAAAGATACTGTACAACAAAATATCTCCATCTAGATTGAGTGAACAGTTGTTATTTTCCAATATTTTAACTATTTGTATGAGCTGGGGCATCAAGATTTCTAAATATAAAAAAATACCAAAAATAAATAATAAGCCTAGATATACAGTAATTGAATCACCTTAAGTCTGGACTGCTGTATGACTATTCATTATTTTTTGCCATTTTCCATCCTCCTCCACATATCCAGAATATGAACACCAGTTTGCTCTTTTTTTTGTTTTTGTCAATTGTGTTCAGAAACACATATACCTAAAAAAAATTTTGCATTGGTTACTTCCAGTACCTATAGTACAGCAGACTTTTCTGCTGGGCATTTAAGGGCCGTTTTTCTACCCTGATTTCCAAATGTTCACTTTTGCTTTGTGCAGTTCATTTATCTTCCTCAAAATCAAATCAAATCCAACTATGTTCTAAGACTCCACTCAGATCTTGGTTCTTCAAAGCTTTCCCTGACATTTTGCATTTTTGTCTTGAACAGTTTCATGAGGGACAATTTATTTCACTCCTTCATCCCCCTCTAGAATATAGAAGGTATTCGTGGTTTGCATTTTATTATCCTGAATTGGCTATAAAGAAGAAAAGAAAAAACATTTCTTTGCTAATGTTTTAAATGTCAAGGTCTGCCTGTGAATAAATTCATAAAGGAATCTAGATTTTTATAAACTTTAATATTTTTCACAAAATTAATGGTGCCCAAGGGTTGTCCAGAATATGTTTTGGCATAATCATTAAAAAACATTACACTGTGAATAAAAAACTTTGGTTCTGGTCTTTTTGTATTTTAGGTTATTTTCCTTGTTTATATCTGAGAATCTATCTCAAGAGCATGGGGTTACTGATAAAAGTCGTAGAAAGAATCTGAAAAGTTACACAAGTGCAAAGCGTTCTTCTTTGAATCATAACATAATGAATATATATTTTATTTTCTGTAGATGAAAGAAATGACCTGCAGTGATGTTGTTAAAGAAGTTGCAAAAATGTAAGTTGAAATTTTCCTTAGCATTGACAAAAATATTTCACTTAACCTTACCTTATACATTAATCCTAAGAGGCCATTTTGTTTGGAAATAACTTGTTGCATAAGTTTTAGAAGGTGAATCCAACATTTTTAGAAGGCTCATTAAGGAGAATATCCATATTTCAAGTGACAATGAATAGGATGGGGAAAAATAGCTTTTGACAAAATATACTCCTGTTCAGGTAACAGAATTCAAGAATAGGAGGATATAGTGAACCTCTAGGGACTTCATTTGATAGCTCCCGACTTCTTAAATCTCAAAAGTCCCAATAATATTAACCTTAGCTTACAACTTTAACGTCTATAGCTAAAGTTGTAACAAGATGAGAAGAGCAGTGTTTCAAAACATCTAGAAATAGCTGAAGAAAGCCTGAAGTAGTTCATATTACAGTAATAGTAAGCAACAACAAAGCCAGTTAAAAGCTCAGTGACCATGCTTCAAAGTCCATGATTTTTTTTACATCAAAGAATGCAGGCATTTGGTATTTCAAAAAATCTAATAAAATGCTGGTGTTGCAGCCAGCTTTTCAGAGTTAAAAGTAATAAATGTAATATTCCAGAGAATCCACAGAGAATTCTAATTATTCCACATTAGAACTACATGAACATGGTCTAGTCAGCATTTTGTGCACGTGTCTCAGGTTTTACATGTAATAACACATGCAGGGAAAAAAAGTCTTGGAGGGCTCTATTATATAATAATAAATATACTATTTGAATGGTACCCTTAATCTCTATACTGATGGTTGTAGCAAAGTATTAAAATCACAAGTGTTTTATAATTTTGTACTAATCGTCCACCACTCCTGCTACCCTCACTTCCCACCCCCCACCCCCCTTTACCATGAGACCCTCCCCCCCTTTCCAGTTGTGAAGAAGCAGAATCCATTCCATTCTATGACTGTCAGTTAATAACAACCTAGGGGATCCCACTGGCAACTAACATATAATAGAACTAGTTAAAAAGTAAATAATCCTCATTGAATTGCACAGCAGTTTAACATGATAACTCAATTTCCTTCACTGAGAAGTCTTTGGGAAATCAGTTTTTCCCGCACCTTTTATGTTTAGATATAACACTAGACTCTTAATTTGTTCCGTGTAGGAAAGCCATCCCTTTATCATTTAATAAAATGGAGCACTATGCTTCTTTTACTTAGTTCTAGCAGTTTTAAGGTGCTTTCTCAAAGCAAGGCTTTAGGAGTACTCTCCAAATTACTTTTGTTACTTTGTTGTATAAGATGGTGGGAAGTATAAAATAAGAAAGCTTTGCTCTGATACTTTGTTTTTACTTCTACTTTAATATGTTGTGTGACAGTGCCTCCTTGTTGGTGGCAATTTGTCATGTACCGTTTGAAGGCCACGTTAAGGGGCATACCTTAAGGAGTTTAAAAATATTCCAGCCAAGAAGGTGCAGAATGAAGAGACCACTAATTGTAAACTAATGAATTAGTTTGTTTTTAAAAAAAAAAAAATCAGTTAATGAATGGAAAAAATACTGAAAAGGCACACAGGGAATGATGGCCTTTTCCCATTTGAATATACGTTCCTTAGGAGGTATCTTTCAGATATGTCTCTAAAAGAATGTATCAAAATAAACAACTTGGGTTGTAAAGGTGTAAGGTATATTGAATCCTTTGTAGTGAGTGTTTAATTTTTTTATCAGTCCTAGTGTAATTTTCATAATACAGACTGTATATAATGTGTGTATCATTTTATAGATACTTATATTAGGGATGGCTGTTCTCATTTGCTGAGCTGGGTGCATGAACTATGTATGTAGATGACCAAATGAATGTTAATTTTCTTTCTGTTCTAGAATTTACATAGTACATGATGAAGTTAAGGATAAAGCTTTTGAACTAGAGCTCAGCTGGGTTGGTGAAAGTAAGTTATTTTTCTACATTTATTTGCTCTCAGAGTCATCTGTACCAAACCTAATTTACTACTGGGTGCCTTATTTTTTCTTAAAAACAAAAAAAAATTAGTAGTGGTGTATACACATATAAGAGTACACAAATAACAAATGAATTGATAACTGTCACAACATGGATACATTCATGTAAATACTGCTTTGGTCAACAAGTAGACCAGACCCCCAGATCATCCCTTAGGCTTCTCCCCAGAGGTAACCACTATCCTGAATTCTAACACCATAGTTCTTGGCCTGATGTTGAATTTTATATAAATGGAATTAGACATTATGGATTCTTTTGTTCCTCATTTCTTTTCACAAAACTATTATTTGTGTAAGTCAGTTGTGTTGTTACGTACAGTAGTATTTTTGTTCATTTGGCTTGCTGTACAGTGTTCTGTTGTCTGAAAATAACACTTTATTCATCACCTCTTCTATTGTTACACCGTTAGGCACTTTCCAGTGTTTGTTTACTGTAAAATGAACAATGCAGCTGTGGACATCTTGTACATCTATTGTGGTACACATATGTAGTAGCATTTTAGAAATATATGTTAAGAGTGGAATTGCTGGGTCATGTAATAGGCACACATTCAACTGCAATATTGGCCACAATGTGTTCTGACCACTGGGTGCCCTTCTAATACAAACAGCCAGAACAAATTTAGGAGGTACTCTCTTTTTGAAGGAAAAGCTCTGCTTAATAATTAACTAAAGTTATGAGTAGTTTATTTACTTTTTTTGAAACATCCATTGCATATTTAAAAAAAGAATTACTGGGAAATCACTTTTTTTTCTTTCTAGCATGGCAACTTTGTAGGGCTTCAAGGACAGCTTTAAAATCTAACCATGCTGTGAATGAATGCTCAGGACTGACAGCATCAGGATAAATCTTAGCATAATGTATTCTTTATTATAAGAGCTATATTTGGGCAGATTTAATATCTTATGTAGGGAAAACACACAAAGATGAGTTCAAAGAATCTGGTATTATACTTATAGATTGGCTAGATTATATGGTATTTGCAAATCACAATTACAGTCCTCGTTTTTAATTCATTTAAATATATGGCTTAATTTACAGTAACTAACGGAAGACATGAAATTGTTCCAAAAGATATAAGGGAAGAGGCAGAGAAATATGCCAAGGTAAGCCACAGCGTGAAAACAATTCTAGCTGAAGATATGGAGATATGTTGAATTCTATTAAATAACCCTTAAGAGTTGAGCTGAACTAAAGGATGAAACTTTCTAGGTTATCCTCAATGGGGATAAAGTTGCCCTGGTTCCAAAAAAATTTTTTTTGTGCATGTGAAAATGGCAAAGTTTTTTCAGGACATTTAATGCTTTCATGTGTGTATCCTATCAAGAATATAGTCATTGATTGTTACAGCAAGATGTCTTATTCTAAACCAGTGTTCATTTTCACTTAGGAAGAATTTTAATGACAAGTGCTTAATTAGGTTCAGGCTGTTACAGCAATGCTAAAAATTGATTTTAAACACTTTTTTCTTTAACAGGAATCTTTGAAGGAAGAAGACGAATCAGATGATGATAACATGTAACATTTACTTCATTTACTTCTATTTAACTATTTAGCCCTTTGGATTAATACCCACTGACCAACTTTCATTAAATCTTTGCCTTGTAATGACTGAAGTTTGGTTAATATCTGCTTGACAAAATTGGTGGGGGTAGCTGAGCACATATTTATTCAGCATTAGGATGTTGCTTTATGCCTGTTGTAAAATTCCATAGTTAAAATACTGCAGACAGATGCTTTGGAATCAGATTAATTCAAAACTCCATTTCTTCACTCATCTATAACCTGAAGATCATATCCTGCTGGGCTATTGTGTAAAAAGTAGCTACCAACTTCGTAGGCAATTGATGCCACTTCCCAGTTTTGTATTTAAGTGAGATGATTGTTGGTCATCAGCCACTGTTAACCTTTAGAATTTTATTTTTTTTACTTTGAGGAGTGGATTTAAGGATTCACGAAGTCCCTATCCGGTCACTTAAAGAATTTCTTGAATACGTGTGGAAACAGAACTGATACTGAGTGGAAAAATGAGTATTGGAAGAAACAGTCTGAACTCAGGCCAAGAGTGCCAGGTATACACACAACCTTTATTGGCCTCATGCCAGTATCACTCCATTCAACTGTCATGCTTTCCTGAGGTCACTGAGTTTAGCAGCAGGGTGTTGCCGGACTTTGAGCATCTGTATAGTTTAAACAGCAAATCATTATACCAGAATACTTAACTACTATACAAACAACTCAAGACCAGTATCTCATTACCATGGCTGCTTTTATGTAAAATTACCTGCTACATCTTCATATATTTAACTCAGAATGACACCAGTGGCCTTGCGCAGACACCTAAACAACTTAAGCTGGATGGATAATAAGCTGAGTATCCCTAAGCCAGTCTGACTATTCTATACTTCTCCAACTTCCAAAGTATGAATGGCACATGAATCTTCTATTTTCATTGTACTTTGAGTACCTCTGTTCTTAAATTCACATTGGAATAGCTAATAATCCTCTTTAAAAGAACAGACAGGGCTTCCCTGGTGGCGCAGTGGTTGCGCGTCCGCCTGCCGATGCAGGGGAACCGGGTTCGCGCCCCGGTCTGGGAGGATCCCACATGCCGCGGAGCGGCTGGGCCCGTGAGCCATGGCCGCTGGGCCTGCGCGTCCGGAGCCTGTGCTCCGCGATGGGAGAGGCCACAGCAGACGGAGGCCCGCATACCACAACCCACGTACCACAAAAAAAAAAAAAAGAACAGACAATGGTTCTAAAGAAACTTAAATCTGAGCAACTAAGCCACCTCAAAAACATATCAGATAAATCTAAAACTAAGCTTCTCAGCTATTAGAAAAGCAAAGC
Organism: Physeter macrocephalus; assembly: GCF_002837175.3. Classification (NCBI taxonomy): domain Eukaryota; kingdom Metazoa; phylum Chordata; class Mammalia; order Artiodactyla; family Physeteridae; genus Physeter; species Physeter macrocephalus. Next base: position 139,933,393 of record NC_041224.1, read on the forward strand.
AATCGATTTTCATACATACTATACAAAGGATTAATAAATAATCTTGGTTCAACTGTAGGGGCACTTCGTAACTGCACCGCTGAAGCAAGATTAGCCTCTGGGGGAAAAAAATGCCTGGCACATTTTACTTTGACAAGATTACAAATTTATTTTCAGCAAAGACTGAATACCTTATTACTGTAAACCTCGATACTGGTACCTAGGAAAGAAAATTACAAACGTTTTAAAGAATAAAGTTTTGGTTTAGAGATTACAAATAATATTGGGTTGGCCAAAAAAGTTCGTTCGGGTTCTTCCGGAACATCTCTTCTATTCCACATTATTGTACAGTATCCAATTTTCACTGCCCATCACAATTTGTTTTTAAAAACGGAATGTTTTCATTACGTAAATAGAGAATCGCAGTGCGGAAATATGGTCAAGAAGGTTTCTTTCGCTTAACTTACGTGGAACCCAAACATCAAAGCGATTAACATAACCAAGCTGGTGCAAATGATTTTCAACGCCTGATTTGAAGATTTTGAATGTGTCGGCCTGCGTGGTATAACATTGATTGTTCTGAAATTTACGTCTCGATTTGATTGCTATCAACTTGAACTAAAATTTACGTCTCAATTTGATTGCTATCAACTTGAACTGGTCTCCCCGACCATGGAGCATCGTCCTAAAATTTACGTCTCAATTTAATTGCTATCAACTTGAACTGGTCTCCCCGACCATGGAGCATCGTCCAGCCAGAACTCTCTACCACAAAACGTTGCAAACCACTTTTGACATATTCAGTCACAGCACCTTTTCCATACACTGCACAAATCTTTTTTTGCCTTTCAGTTGTGTTTTTACCTTTCTTGAAATAATAAAGCATAACATGCTGTTGCTTTTTTTCCTTCCATCTTCAATATTAAAATGGCTACACAAAAATTCACCAATTTTGATGCTTTTTAAAAAAAATGTACGCTGATATGACAACTGTCACAATACAATCTAACAAAATTGTTTCGAATGAAATTAAAGACAACTAAGTGCTACTAAAGCCACGTTATGGAAAAAACCGAATACATTCAGATAAAAAAGCACTTATCTGATAAGACTATCCCTTTGCTTTCATTTCTATCATTCTCAAAGGAACCTGAAAAATAAATGAGAAAAATAAAGTTGTAGGTCCTCAATATGTTTAACTGATTTAAACATTAAAATACTCTTCAAATTAAGATTTGAAAAGCAAATTAAGATTACAAATTAATATTTCTCATTTAAAAAATCCATCAAAATGCTACTAAGAAATCAGAAGAAATCCACAAATGAAAAAAATGAAGTCTTAATGTAAAACAATTCTAATGCTGTTCATCACCCTGGAAATGAAACCCAGGCTGAACCTTTTACTTTCCTGCACTCTACCACATCGATATTGTATTTACCGTGCCTAGGCTATCTCTTAACTGGTCTTTCTCAAGGACTCCCACCACCTGCAAAAGCAAGCCTTCTGAAATGATTGACAGATTTCTCCCTCTCAAAGCCCTTTACACGTTTCCCACTTAATAGTTTTCAAACTATTTTTTTAAAGGAACTCCGAAATATGAAATAAGAGTGCAGCCTACTCTTAACCCCAACCAAGTAGAAGCTTTTGTTCCACCACTGACCATGTGTATCTATTACAGTGTTTACTATAGTAAAATTTACTATAATAATATAAATGTATTCCTCCTCCCCCACCCTCCCTTGGGAGTTGTTCAAGAAATCATCTTGTATCTCTACTGGTGAGCACACAGTATGTAATCAAATGCTAAAGGTATGTATTTTTAGAACTAAAATAACATACTAGTTAACTACAGGGTGAGATATTCAATATATTTAAAAACACTGGTTCACTACTGTATTGATCAGAGGCTTCTAAATTAAGACAAGCGTGGTTTATGATTTGAACAGATCTGGAAAACCTAAGCTCAGGAAATATATAAACTTTGGAGGAATTAATTCTTTTATACCATCATGATAATGGAATTTTTCTTGTTAAAAAAAGTTAGGGCTTCCTCTCTGTCACCATTGTAACCACAATTTCAGAATAAGAAAACCAGCATCGTAATTAAAACCAGGATAGTGGTTTATAAGCTAACGTAGGTTTCATACTGGCTTTTTCACTTAATAATTGTGTCACCTTGGGCAAGTTACTTATTCCCTCGTCTATAAAATAAGGATTATGTACCACTTAAAATGACATCAAAAACAGGAATACTTAGATATAAATTTAAATTTGTACAAGATTTTGTGCTGAAAATTATAAAATGTTGGTGAGAAAATGAACTAAATAAACAAACTGATCAGAAGACTCAGTATTGTCAGTTCTCCTTAAACTGATGTATAGATTCAATGTAAAACCCAATCAAATTTGCAAGAGGTTTTTTTTGGGGGGGAGAGGGGTGTGTTTGTGGAAAGAAATCAACAAGCTATTTCTAAAATTTGGGAAAATAAATTAGAATAGCCAGAACAATTTCAAAGAGAAAAAGTTACAAGGCCTATGCCATCTGATTTCAAGACTTACTATAAATTAATATAATATTAATGGAAAAGAATAGTCTAGAAATAGAAATATATGGTTAATTGACTGACAAAGGTGAAAAGGCAAATCAATGCACAAAGATAGTGTTTTTCCACAAATGGTGCTTGAACAACTGGACACCAAACACCAAACCATACCTTGTACCATATACAAAAATTAACTCAAAGTGATAAGACAAAATGTACCTCAAAGTCTAAAACTTCTGGATGAAAACAGAAAACCTTTGTGACCCTGGTTTAAAAAAGCTCTCAGATACTACACCAAAAGCATGATACATAAATGAAAAAAACTGACAGTGAATTTCACCAAAATTAAAAGCTTCTGCTCTCCTTTAAGAGAATGAAAAGAAACTAGACAAAATATTTGCAAATCACATATTTGACAAAGGATATTTGTCCAGAATGTGTAAAGAACGCTCAAAATTCAACAACCCAATATTTAAAAATGGGCAAAAGACTCAGATAATTCACATTACAAATAAAACTAATGTTCCTTCTTTAACCATCCTAACCCTGCAATAGGTAATCACCATATTATATATATCCTTCCAGCCAATAAATAACAGTTCTTTAAAAGAGTAAATGCTGGTGTAATTATAAAGATGTTGAAGAGCAAGGGTCCTCACACACCTTGAGTCTGTGTTTGAAGTGTATGATTTGGAATTTGATTTGATTTTTACTATGTGGAACCATGAAGTGGAATTTTACGAAAAAGTCATTTAAATAAGAAGTTGAACTATATGATCCATATGGGATTTATTAAAATTTTTTAATTTTTTTAGGAAAAGCCAATAGGCTTCAAGACTGATATAATATGGGAGAATTTGACATATAAAGATGATAACCTACCTTTAGTAGACCGACTGGTTTAAGAGCAGCAACCAAGTGATAGTAAAGATTCAATGCAAAAATTTAGATGTCTACAATGGATCATACTGCCAGGAAAGATTAAAAAAAAAAAAAAGTTAAATAATATGCAGTTCTTTCCCCAGTGGGAAAAACAGACACATTTAAAAATCACTAGAAAAGTATATTAGAAATACATGGGGACTTCCCTGGTGGCATAGTGGTTAAGAATCTGCCTTTCAATGCAGGGGACGTGGGTTTGATCCCTGGTCAGGGAACTAGATCTCACATGCATGCTGCAACTAAGAGTTCACATGCCACAACTAAGGGGTTTGCCGGCCGCAACTAAGACCTGGCGCAACCGAAATAAATAGTAAAATTTTAAAAAATACTATATTTCATATCCATTAAAAAAAATACATGTTCATGTATTATTATGTATACATAGCCTGTATGTATATACTGACCTACGAATGTGTACTCTGAGAAGGGGGGAGCAGGGGAGGAGATAAATCCTGACAAATAAGGAATTTTGGACAGTTTCCTGGATATCTGGTGCATAAGCTCTCTAATTCAGTGAACTGGATGAAAAACTAAGGATGACAATAATTAATAGGAAAAAAATCTGAGATGTCAATAATTGAAACAAAGTAAAAAGACTAATCCATATAAGAATATGAAGAACAGAATTTAGATGGGCGTGCACATAAGTAGATAACTGTTTCTCCATCTTGTTCAGAGACCACCCGCATAAGAATTCTCCATGGATTTGAATTCACCAGATCTGAAGTGAGGCCCAGGAATCTGTATTTTGAACAAACACCTGATGTAATGCTTATGAATACACTAAAATTCGAGAATCACTGATTTGGACACAGCTTATTAAAAGGAGAATATGGCAACAGAATGGTTATTAAAGGGTTTCAAGAAAAGAGATTTCTGATACATAGCAAAATGGAGGATGAAGCTTGTAGGGCATGATGGGTACTTGGGAAAACTTTTTATCCATTGGATTTTTAAAGAAATACATGTCTCAGAAATAGGAGCACATAACTAGATGATAAAAAGAGAAGTATCTGGTAGAAACTTTATAATAGATGGTTTCTAATACCTTATGATTCAGCATCAGTTCTCTCACCATTTCCAACATGAGGGTGGACAAAGAGCCAGGGAGCTGATAAAGAAGAAAATGCATATGAATTCAGAGATTAAAAAGCATCTTTTATATTTTACTGACAGGTCAAGAGAGAGAAAAATAGCTCTGACTTAAGACAGGCCAGGTCAATATGGCCAAAGAAAATTTTATATTAAGGGCTGAGTTCTGCCACTGCAAAAGAACCTTAACACAAGATTCCCTTACCAGTAATATGAAGGGATTCAGGTTTACACTGAAAGTATCTTCTACTGACACGTTCTACTAACACCTAATTCGAAGTTCATTTCATAGGATAAAAATAAGTGACAGATAATTCATTGTTTAGATAAATGTTGTATTTACTCACTATTTTACTAACAAAAGAGTAGCATCATTTTACTGCAAACTTTCCCCCAAAGATATTCAATATTCACAAGGTAGCCCATTTCTATTCTAATCACCATTTGACCTTTTTCACCTGTCCCTACTGAAAATGGAGTAAATGTGGCTGAATGCAGTTGTTACGTATTTCTAGAGGAAAGGTCTACTAGAAGTGAACACAGATAACACTTCCTTCAGAGGCAATACAATGATTCATTCACAAACTGAAACACGTTTGACATGGAAAGTCTAAAAGGCAAGCCACCAATGTTGGCAAGTCATACATTAGTAATTATTTCTGACAACTAAGTTTTTCTTCCTTGTCGGCAACCCTGGCTCTCATGATATGAAGCCAAATGAAACTTTCTGACAGATGACTTCATGTGAAGACATGACGTGCCACCCCCATCCCCCAATCTAGATATTTGGACAGCTTCCAAAAAGAATTTCAGAAGAGATGCTTTAAACATGAAACTCAAGCTTGTCTACTCTAAATCCATTCTTTTCCCTAAATGGATATCTGACAAAACAGGAAGTACTTGGCAGGATAGAGAAGCAAGTCTTGCGGCTTAAGTATTTACTGGTAACAGACTAAGTTCTTCGTGACTGTGTAATAAAATGCAGAACTACAAATCTGAGAAGAAAACAGCAAAAACTTGCCTTGGTTACCAAGCTTCCATTGGCAATTCAAAGGCCTTAAAAAGACAGTATCACATGATACATAGAGGAATAAGAAACAGGAAGATGGCTTTTCTTTTTGTTATGGTACTTCATATAAGAATCCCTCTCCCTACCCTGTCTGACCAAGATCTAAGCCACCAAAATTATACAAACACTGAAAGGAGTTTTGTGACTGTATATAAAAACTAAGAAACACAAAGATTCAAAACAAAACAAAACAAAAAGATTTCTCGTTTCGTTTGAGAGAACCTACTTGGGGAAAATCTTTGGTCTATGCTTGCTGAAGGATTTGAGTATAAATACAGTATCCTAACTACAAATAAATACAAATATAAATATACACCCTTAAATGGGCTGTTAGGATTAGCAGAGTCAATAACACACTAGCAAACATACTAAGGAAAAAAAAATCCCTCCTCCATGACTCCTTCCAGCTGCCAACCCCAGCCCCAATTCTACTGTTGTTGAAACAACTAGAAGCATTTTCAGGTAACAGTTAGTTTGTATCTTCACTTTTAATCTATCACACTTAAGGGTACAGCAGTATATCAAAGTGCCCACTAAATGTTAAAAACTACCAAACAAATGTAAAGCACTGCTATCTAGTCCATTTTCCTACCACTCAAAAGCAGGTTCAGACCCACAGTAAGTCATAAAATCAATTTGTGGGTCACAACAGATTTTTTAAAAAAGTAAACTACAGGAGGGCACCGTACTTTCATTTGTTGTGTGTATGAGCAGTACACACACATACACAGAATAGAAACTTCACTATAAAGAAATTAATCAGGGCTTCCTTGGTGGCGGTGGTTGAGAGTCCGCCTGCCGATGCAGGGGACATGGGTTCGTGACCCGGTCCGGGAGGATCCCACGTGCTGCGGAGCGGCTGGGCCTGTGGGCCATGGCCGCTGGGCCTGTGCGTCTGGAGCCTGAGCTCTGCGACGGGAGAGGCCACGGTGGTGAGAGGCCCGCGTACCACAAAAAAAAAAAAAAAAAAAAAAAAATTAATTAGAACACTTGTTATATAAAACAGTGAGGTAGGTTAAGGACATTAAAGCTTCTGTCAATTTGATAATAGCAGCAACTTCTGTAAGTGTTAAAATTATCAAGTCAGTGTCTGATACTTCTGATTTTCGGAGGTTAAGTATCATTTAACCTTTCAGGGATACATAAATATTAGAAATATGCTTAGGAATTCTTATTAGAAAAATATGGTGCTGGATTAGAACCGTTATGTATTAAGAGCTGTAAATACCTAGCCCCATGTCCCTTATACTTTAAAAGCAAACACTCATGTAGAGTAATGTATCCCAACCAATGAGAACAGGCTTATGATCAGAACACAGAACACCTGGTCTTCAAATCCAGTGTTTCTACAGTAGGATACTTACTCAAACCAATATCCCATTGAAATATTGTAAAAATTCTGAGAATTTTCGAGCTAAGAGTACATAATTGCTGCTTTAGCTCTAAAAATGCCTACTATGAGCCTGATTTTTAAACTTATCTCCCCATTTCCCAACATTTCCATTTCCTCTAAATCTAGAGGCATAGACCCCGTCAATCTTACAGTAACTAAAGATCAAGTAAGTGTCCTCATGAAATGTCTCACCCAGTTCCTATTTTCAGCCTACTCCTATTTTCATGCCTAGAGACATTACAGTATTGTGAAAAGAAAAATGTATGTATAGAGTGAGATTATGGGTTCAATAACCAATCGAGCCAGGTGGTTTGTAGATTCTGTTATTGGCAGATGTACCCTTAGTACTGGCCCAACTTTTCACAAATTTGGACTACTGAGGATGAGAAGATTAGTGGGCGGGCAGATCTGTGAAAAATCAGCTGTCAGAAGAACAATCCCTCTGGTGGTTAATTAGACATACTAGCTTCTATAAAACAATAGGAAATCATTCTAATGAAAATTCCTGACCTGTGGATAGTCCCCGGAGTGATCTACCCCCACTACACATTCTGGAATCTGACCCAATTCCTAAAGCTCAAGCGATCTCATTTTAAGCAACTCATCAGGCAAGACGTTCCTCTTGTACAAAAACTGACAAAGCACATTTTTACTGGCATGCATTTGTCCATTAAATGTCACCTTTTAGCTTGCCATACCTTTTATAAACTGTCACTCCACAAATGAGTGCGTACTAAGTGCCAAGGCCTGTGATAGGTTCTACACCTACAAAAGTGAATAAGGTACAGTTCTCTGTCTGTAAGATGTTATAACTTAGTGAAGGACATATTAGTGGACAAAAAGCTAAAATGCAATACAGAAAGTGGCAGAAATCACATAAAAGGAAATATATGAAATTCATACGGACAGATTACCTATAGTTGCAGAGGTATCAAGGAAAGCATCACTTAAAAAGCAGCTTTTGAATATGTGGCAATAGGGCAACAATCCAGATGGTGGGAAAAGTATGAATAAAAACAAAGAACTGGGAAAATACAGACCTTGTGCGGTAGAGCCATGATAGCTTTAGTGTGACTGCAGCAAATAATACCCGAAGAGAAGAAGTATGAAATAAGATTGGAGAGAGGTCGATATGACCCTCAGGGAGAGGCAAAGAGTCTAGATGCTTTATTTCTGTATATAAATATAACATTTCTTTAAAACTCTCTTGAATGACAGACATTATGAAAGAGCACGATACATGCTAACACCACCACATAATATCTGGACTCACTCTAAGCACTTTACATATATTAATTCATTTAATACTAATCCTAACCAGGTCAGTTCTATTACTATCCCTATTTTACAGATGAGGCAGAGATTAAATCTGCCCTAAACCACCCATCTCCACAAAAAGCCTGGCCACACCTACACATTCTAAAGCTGAAGTATCTTCTTTGCTATCCCTGAATAATTCCCTGGATATTCACTAAACTGTGGTCATTATTTCATGATGTAAGTCAAATCACTATGCTGTACACAAACTTATACACTACTATATGTTAATATCTCAATAAAACTGGAAGAAAAAAAAGAAAGAAAAACTAACCTTTCTTTAACTTAGTTCAGGAATCATCTGGTTTTCCTGCAATTATTTTACTTAATAATCCACTTTAACTTTTCAAGTTAAAATCAGAAATAAGAAAGCCCTAATAAAAGCACCAAAAAGTCTAATGGAAGAATGGAATTAAAAGTCAGAATACAAGGAATTCCCTGGCAGTCCAGTGGTTAGTACTCCACACTTTCACTGCCAAGGGCCTGGGTTCGATCCCTGGTCGGGGAACTAAGATCCCACATGCCACGCCGTGCAGCCACAAAAGTTGGAATACAGAAAACAGTATACAGTCCAGCATATGCCTTAACCCAATTAGGGACGTTATAGGCATTTTCACAAAAGAACAGATGCTTACTGGACATTTCAAGCTCTAACTAGCATATTTACAACTGAAATCACTTTCCTTACCAACCAGTAGCCTCTCCTGACTTTCCAAATTGATTAATGGCACAATCTATTTCCCATTTTTTAAAATCTTGAGTTTTCTTTCTTCTTTACTTCTATAATCAATTAGAAATCAAATGCTATCAACTCTTTTTTTCTCACAGTCTCTTGCTCACCTATCCTTCCTTACCCTCCCTCCAGGCCCTACTCACTCTAGTTTCACCTCATGCTGACACCACTGCAAGAGTATCTTAACTGTCTCCCCACCTCCAATTCCTGTGTCACTTCTTCAGTCATACTGGACACTATTTCCAAGTAATCTTCCAGGAATACATTTTGTCTATTCAAAAACCCTCAACAAAAATAATGAAAATCAAAAGGGAAGTCTTTATGGAAAAATATCTGCAGCAAATCACTACTAAATATTATATAATATGCTAAAAAAATTAAGGAATATCAAAACTCTAATATATAAATGGACAGAAGTCTTGAATAGACAACTTGTCTACTACTAAGAATCAGTAACTGAAATTATGGAAAGAGGTTCCATTTCACAATTTAACAAAAATATTACAGAGAAAGAGAGAGCTCAACATATTTTGTACCTAGTAACTTAGCAAAAATTATAATTACAGGCTACCCAATGTTGGTAACTAAACTCACAGGGAAGGTAGTGTAAATTATAACTCTTTTGGAAAACAACATGGCAACATTTCAAAGAGTCATAAAAATGTTCATACAATGACCTTTTAAATCAATCCTAAAAGAACAGTGCAAAAAAACCAGAAAATACTGTATGTACATAGATGATAATTACAGCACAATATTTAAGAACTAGAAAGAAACCTAAATGGTCAAGCAACAGGAAAATAAAGTCAGAGATAACACAGTTTGATGGAATATTTTCAGACATTAAAATTACTGCGGAGGACTTCCCTGGTGGCGCAGTGGTTAATTCGCCTGCCAATGCAGGGGACATGGGTTCGAGCTCTGGGCTGGGAAGATCCCGCATGCCGCGGAACAACTAAGCCCGTGTGCCACAACTACGGAGCCTGTGCTCTAGAGCCCGCGAGCTACAACTACTGAAGCCCACGTGCCTAGAGCCTGTGCTCTGCAACAAGAAAAGCCACCGCAATGAGAAGCCCGTGCACCATAACACAGAGTAGCCCCCGCTTGCTGCAACTAGAGAGCCCGCGCACAGCAATGAAGACCGAATGCAGCCAAAAATAAATTAATTAATTAAAAAAAAATTACTGTGGAGACCATGCAGTCACATTGAATGCCTATTACAACGTTAAGTAACAAAGAAAAATAAAAATTTCTCTAAGTCTAAAGAAAGAATATGCATACAGACAAGGAAAAAGAAAATTTAAAAAATCCAATGTTAGGGTGGTATTAGAAGTAAGTTTTTGTTTGTTTAATTCCATTTTGATTTGTAAAATTTGAAAACAAAACAAAAAATAACCTTCATTTTCTGCTCATATCCCAGCTTTCAAGGCCCTCTGGAAGTTCCCAAACCTATAAAAGACAGCACTCTACATAATTCTGATGTGCAGCTAATTCTAGAAACCTTGACAAGCTGGCTTCACACCACTTTCCCAATATAATCTTTAATCAGTCATCCTCTCCAAACTGGTTTACTTACTGTCCCAAACATAGCTTTTCTTATACATTGGGTTGGCCAAGAAGTTCCTTCAGTTTTAAGTAACAAAAAAAGATACATTTTTCATTTTCGCCAAGAATTTTATTGAATAATGTATTCATTCACTAACCAAAAAAACTTTTTGGCCAACCCAAATAACTGCATCCTTGCTCACAACCTACATCCACTTAGAATGACTTCCCTTCTTCTAATTTTACATATTACATATCATTAACCTTGAAAAGCCTTCAATGATGGCTAAATAAACTTTTTTGTTCTGTATTATAAAACAATTTGTTTTTAAAAACAATTAGATCCAATTGTGCACTGAACTTTGACAAATCTATTTTTCTCATGTGCCGTGATTTAAATCTTTAAAAAGTTAAACCAATCTAAATTGATGGAATCTTTTGAAATAACTATATTAACACCCACATGTTTAATTATGGTTTTCTTTTTATTGACAGTAAGCTTCTGAGGACAGATCCTAGTAGGAACGCCACTAGGTAATCTACCAAATACTAAAATTATGCTCTTGTTTGCATTATATATGAAGGAAAACCAGTTATCTATGACTCCATGTGGCCATAAAATAAGCAGTGACATCTAGTAGGGCAAAAGACCATACAGAGATTACAAAGGTTGCTTTGGTTGCAAATAAGCAAATTTAGTAACTTTCCAAAAAATAAGAAAACCATTAGGAAAGCAGCTACATTCAACACAACAATCTGTTCTGCTTTTCAACATACACAGACATTTACAGAAATAACTGTACAGTGGAACAAATTCTATCATTTTTAAAAAGAGATATACATGTAATGGCAACATGGCCAATCTCGATTACTAAAGAATAGTTAAGTAAAATTGCATACCAGAAATACAATTTCAACAGAGAGCAGATCCAAGCCATTTAAAAACTGGAACACTTTCCTTCATTATTCCACAAAGTGAGGCTTCCTCTAGAAGACAAAGACTTTTTAAAGTTTTGAGTATGTTATATAGCCCACACACTCAGAACAGACTATTTTGCTTCACTTCTAAACACTTTTCCTGATGAGATATTTATATGTCAAGTATTTTACCATGGGTTAAAGAAAAAAAAAATCATGAAAATGTTCAGTGTTCTGTGATTAAAAATCCAGAAATGGGAACCATATGAATGGGTAAAAAAAAATTCATAGGGATGTTCTAATTTTGAGATTTCAGTATAAGATACCATGACGGGAAGCTAATTTCATGCCCTCATTTGAATCCTTGACCAAATAAATAAAACATTCTGCTTTCAAAATAGCTTTTTTTCATAAAAACATTATTAAAAATTTGACCATTTTGATTTTGTAGAAACATTATTCTACTAGTTTGGGCTCGTTAAAATAGGTTACAAAAGTCAATTTAATCAAAATTAATTTTCATTCATTTATTCCTAAGAGATGATTTGAGTGTTCAATTAATATTCATCTATAGTTGCCTTCCACTAAGGTATCATAAAATTAAAAAAAAAAAAAAAAAGAATTGAGGAAAAAAGCCAATGAGTTCTCTAAACCTACATTATATTAGCAATTAGAAATCAAGTCAGTACTGGGACCTCCCTGGTGGAGCAGTTGTTGAAGAGTCTGCCTGCCAAGGCAGGGGACATGGGTTCAATCCCTGGTCTGGGAGGATCCCACATGCTGTGGAGTAACTGAGCCCGTGTTCCACAACTACTGAGCCTGTGCTCTGGAGCCCTCGTGCTACAACTACTGAAGCCCTTGAGCCTAGAGCCCATGCTCCGCAACAAGAGAGGCCACCGCAATGAGAAGCCCGCGCACTGCTACGAAGAGCAGCCCCTGCCCGCCGCAACTAGAGAACGCCTGCGTGCAGCAACGAAGACCCAATGCAGCCAAAAAAAAAAAAAATTGCTCCCTTCAAAAAAAATAAAAGAAAGAAATCAACTCAGTATTAAATAAAGTATTTGGAACATTAAAAAAAATTTCAAAGTTAAGACAGCATTTGTGGAATATCATGAATTTTCAGAAAAGAACTGTTAAAGAAAACATAAGTTAGCTTATTTCACATATTTTGTATATAAAAGTACATAAAGATTCATAAGAAACAGTGACAGAGCACATACCATGTATCAGGTAAGGAAACATAAGAGTGATTAAAACAGCAATTGCTACGCTCTGGGAGTAAAGTCTCAAACTGGGGAAGAGCCAAACAAATGCAAAGTAAATATGATGAGAGAGCCATGTAAAGGGTCCTATGAGAGTACAAAAGCACCTTGAGAACGCACATAAAGATGGAAAACTTTAAGCCAGGCTACAAGGAAACAATAGTTAAGCTCAACTAACTCTACCATAAAAAACAATTTATTTTTAGTATCCGCTAAGTGTCACTTCTGCATAGCAAAATGTTTCACTGTACAAACGCGTAACTATTCTAGAGCAAAAAATAAATTAATTTTAAGAAATTACTCTTAAGGTCCAAAAAAATTCTCAAGTTTATTTTACTATATGTGTGACCTGACTGATAATTTTACCTGAATAAATAGAGACCCAGGAGAAAAAGCTCAAAAATAAAGCTAAATTAAATTTTTAAAATGGGGCTGGGCGGGGGGAGGAGGGTAATAAAAGGAAAAAGGATAACAAAAAAAGTAAGAGCAAAAGCTTTCTGATGAACCATGGTATAATCTCTTTGGCCTTGTATTTCCACTTCTAGAAATTTATTCTAGAGAAAAAATCAGGCATGTGAGGGAATATCAAGATGCCTAGAAATTTTAGGCATAGATGTCAGTTCTCAGAGAAAATCTTTTGTAAAACATGCACAAGGATATTCAGACATATTACTGCCATTATAAAAATTAAGAGATCTGGTTACATAAAATACAGTACATCTATCCTACAGGACACTATGCAGCCATGAAAAACGTGCAGCATGTTCCCAATATTTTCCAAAAAGGAAAAAAACCCGAGTGACAAAATGAGCATGACTAGAATGATCTCTATTTTGTAAAACAAAACCAGCGAAAAGAGAAACCCCTCTGAATAACATATAGGTACAGTACAAACTGCAATCACATTTGGTGGTGGTGATACAAGAGATTTTGTTTTCTTCTTTTGGCTTTTTGGTAATTTCCAAATGCCCACTGACATACATTATTTGGATCAGATAATAACCGTTTTAAGTCGGGTAGTGGAATTATAGTGGTGATTACCACCCCCCCACCCCGCCCCGGGAAGTTAAGTAGTATTACATGTCCTATAATTTCCTTAAGAAAAAAAATCACTTAACTTCTAAACTCTTACTGAAATATCTTTTCTACATGCCAAATTTTTAAATATTGAGGAAAAAATCATGAAAATGTCCACATTATTCCTTGATAAAAATATTAAGTACTTAAAAATCTAGAAATGGGACCAGCATGAATGGGTAAACAAATTCGTATGTCCTAATTTTGAGACTTCATTCTAAAGTATCATATCAGGAAGCTAATTACAGACTCATTTGAACCCTTGACCAAACAAAGACTTTTCAACGACCATTCTTCCATGTTGCTATTTATGGCTCTACTTACTGGTCTTCCTAATTCTAAAGATTTTTACAGACATTAGAACTCACCTCAGTAATACTTCCGGAAGTTTGTCACTTAACTGTCCTCTTTTCTTCAGACCAACTGCCAAAAAAACCCCAACAAATCATTAACTCACTCGATCATTTTCTAGTCTGGAGCCCCACCAATACAGCAATAGGGTTAAAAACACAAGTATTATGAGGATAATTTTAAGCAGCTATTGATATCAGTGTGACTAGGTCACTCAGCAGAAATACTAACATGCATTTCATTTTCTTAACAAGTAATTCTGAAAAAATCACTGTTACGAATGAAAAATCGATGCAGCCTTAGTTGAGATGTCCTCTTAACGAGTAAGTTTAGTCAACGTGGATTACCGTCGATATTTTACATTTTCTTAATTATTTCACTCTTTAAAACAACTTGCCAATCAATACTCTATTTCCACCACTGCAAATGTGGTTTTCTTTTCTTTAACAGAACAAAAGATCGTGCTAATGGAACGAGATGAATGGCTGCCCTGAACAAAATCCTATCGGGGAGGTCCTTTTATTTTTATCTAAGGTGTTTTCCGTCCCTGCAAAACCACTGCTCGCTCCTTTCAAAAAGCAGCCTAAGCCTCGTGCAGCGTGGCAAAGCTACTTGTCTAAGGCCAGAGCGGCAGCGTCTGTGCTAGCTAGGGAATTCCTCAGCACCCCAAGCCCAGCGTTTCCTTCAGTTTCCTCACTGCTTAAACGCGTGAGCAGCACGCGGAAACCCCTCCCCACGCAGGACCGGTTTGCCTCAGAACCCTGCCCTCCCTGTCTTAATTAAGGAGGAGCCCACAGCCGGTGGCCTTGGTCGCAGAACGTGACAAGCTGCCAAAATCCACTTCCAAAGGGAAGAAGCACTGCTCTGAGACGAGCGGCATCCCGAACATCTCTCACACTCCCGAGAGGAGTCCAAAGGATCAGCCCGGAGAAAAGAGACGTGCACCTCCCCTCCGCCTCTTTCTCTGGGGCCGCGAGAGAAGAAGCCTCGCCCCCTCTCAGCCCGCCCCCAGCTCCCCACCCAGCCGCAGGGAGAACTTACTCTGCTATGGCTGACGCGCGGCCCCCTCACTTCCGGTGCCGGTGCCGCTAGAGCTGCGCCATCCCCCAGTCCACCGGACAACTACCGCTTCCAACTGACCTTTCTGACAGATCGCTACTCTTCTGATCTTCACTAGGTGCTGTCCTGGAGGGAACGGTGGATGGCTGCCGCAGTTACATGAATCCACGGGATGAACATTCCGCTCTCGTCTCGCCAGAAACATAAAATGCTGTAGACCTGCGGCCACCGCTGCCCAGACAAAATGGCGCCGAGAAACTGGTTCAGCGCAGGCGCTTTGGAAAGACCCTGCCCCGCCCCCGTGCAAGTCCTGGCCACAGCTCCGGGTTCGGTTTCCATGGGACACCCCACCGCCAATCCTCGTGCCGAACTGCTCTTCCTGACCCCTCAATTGACCAATCAGTGCTCAGTTAAGTACATCCGGAGTCGTCTTTACCAATCATTTTTCAGGACTTGCTTACTCAATACCTGATTCTCCAGTAACGTTAGTCTTCGGAGGCAGCCAATCATAAGTGGCAGATGTCCTACCTGCTGTTTTTCGCACCAATCCGTGAAGTTTCAGAGCTACATCCAATGAGGACGGCAGGTAGCGAGCTCCAATCCGAAACTCTTCGGCGTCATGAGCAGCCAATAGGAGTTCGTGTAGAAGCGAGTCTGCTCAACAGCTTGTTATTTGGTGGATTGTGGCAGTAAATCGGGCGAGTGGGGAACCGGGCGCAGGAACTGCCGCCGCGGCCGGGACTGGTGCTGCCCGGACTGGGGCCCACGGGGGTCAGTGGGGCGGAGGACTCGGGGGCTGACAGCGCGCACTTCACCCGCAGTTGGTAGGTGGGGAGAAGAGAAGCGGGGGATACTGAATGGACGAAGCGGCACTAGCAGCTGGTGCTGCTGCCCGGGGTCCCGGTGCAGTTGGAAGCTTTGGAGGTGGGGAGGGGGGATGCTTGGCAAGCGGGGCGGCGAGCGCAGGGGAAGGGGCAAGTCGTGGAGCAGCGGCAGCAACTGCGGGAACAGCCGCCGCAGCTGCCTCCTCGGCCGCTTCCCCGGGTTCCCCGGGAAAATGGCTGTGGGCTGGCCGCGCCGCTAAGTTTGCTTCCGCGAGGCGAGGAGCGGGCTGCTTGGGGCAGCTGGCCCCCAACTCCGCGGCATGTCCTCCCCCGTGGAGTCCGTGGTTGGACCCGAGGGACTGGGGGCTGGTACCGCTCTGGGCTGTACAAAAAGTTGAGGCGGGCGCGGGGAGGAGGCGGTGGCTGCCGCTGTGCGGCTCCCCTCCCCTCCCACACCCTGTCCGGGCCACCTCCCCTCCTTCTCTCCGCCCCCCCAGCCTTCTTCCCCTCGCGGGTCTTCCCTCCCTCGCGCGCCTCGGGGCTGAAGGCCACGGCCCCTGCCCCTTCGGGTGAAGAAGTGCTTCTCCTTTCTGATATGGTGCAGAGCAGAGGAAGGAGAGCAATGGCGCCGTGACACTCCGCTGCCGCCACCGCGGGCCCGGGGCGGGCGGAGGGGGCCGATCGGCGGAGGCGGGGCGCGGGCCGAAGTCGGGGTATCCGGGGGGCGGCTGAGCCAAGGCTCGGCGACCGCGCCCGTGGGGGGCCCGGGGAAGCCCAAACGGCGCCCTGCTCTTCTCCAGAGCGACCCGTCCTGGAGCTGTGAGTTGAGCATTCCGGGTCAAAGTGGCGAGCGAGGCGGGGGCGCGGTGGGCCGTTGGCGAACTCCGCGGCGGAACCCACTGCCCTTTGGCGCCCGTGGGGTTCTTGCCACCCCCTCGGCTCCTGCGTCCTGGCTGCCCTCGGAGGGGATCTTATCCCTTCCCTGGTGAGGGTTCTGCCCCTCCCCGCTGGCGTTTGTTTACTTTCTTTTCCCGGGTCGCTCCCCTCGTTGACTGATTCTGTGCCTGTCTTTCCCCTCCCCTTGGTTCCAGCGACTGAGAAGATAGCTCGTTGAGCTGGAACCCCACAGATCACCAGTGAAAATGAAGGTAAGTAGAGTCGACGCTGCTCGGAACCTCGTGCCCTGGACACTGACTGTCGTGAGGCCAGTGCTATGGAATGTCATTTTTTTTGCTACTCAAAATTGATTCGTCTGCTAAGCAGCGCTTTCTGAAAATGAGGACGTGTTGAATGGGTGAGCGATGATCATTGTGTCTAAATGCGGTCAGTTGGGCCCCTCTCCGAAGCAGTTAGCACTTTGGAAAGGCTGCTGCAGCCTTTCCATTGTTGTCCATTGGGCTAGTATTTTTAAACACTTCCTGTGTTGGCAGCGACCTTTGCAGAAGTACAGCTTTTGTCCTGCTTTGGTTCTTTGGGGGATTTTTTGATTTTTTTTTTTTTTCTTCCCCAGTGCCAATGCGATTTTCTAAGGAAGGAATGTGTGGATTGTGTAAGGGAGATACCATTTCTTCTGGGGATAAAGTGAAATTTTGTGGGTAAAATATTTGAAGGTGAACTAAAACTAAGTATTATTATATATTATTATTATAACTAATAATAATTTTAGTTCAGTCCTTACAGTAAATATTTTAAATGTATATCCAACCTAAAAAAAATTCTCCTGAAGACAACTAATATTGCAAACATCGTATGTGATGTTTAAAGGGAAAGGAAGGTATAACATCCTGCAGTTCTGTGGCATTGAATGTTTCAGGTCAGATATTTATTTGCAAAAAGTATTTCTCTTCAATTTGCGTTATTCGTAAATGCACTAACTTTAAACTTGATTCCTTACTCGTTTACTGTTTCAGTGTATTAAGCTCTGAAATACAGGATTTTCCGAAACTTCCTCTTGCTTTCCTATCTCCTTGAAGTGACAGTGTACCTTCTTTAATGTTAGTTGGGAAAACTTAATGAAAAATCATTTTCTACTTGAAAGTATTTCTCTAAGGTGTGCACTGTCACCTTTGCACTTAGCTTTGTTGAGTTGAGCTTGTATGAATACACTTAACTTTTGGAAAATATTCGTAAAGTGACAGATTGAGATAGCAATCATTCTTTTACTGTCAAGATTAAAATGAATGGTGGAGTGAAATTTCTCACATCTTTCCATGTATCATTCTGATCATGGCCATTTGCTAAAAGTAGATATTTCTTTGTGAAACTTTTTAAAAAAAATATATCAAGAAGATTAGTGTTGATAAACTAGGCACGGCTACCCTCAGTTCACATCTCTGCATTCATCAGTTAATTTAGATTTAAAGCTTTAAAATGCAGCATTTAGCCAATGATTTTTCTAAATAATGCTCCCCTTATCAAAAGGGTTGGCTTCATTTATTATCTGTACAGTTATTGTGTATCCAAAAACAGTTGCCTTTATGTAGCTATATTAATAAACATTTAATTATGTATTTGTTAGTGTTAATTTTAATAGCAATATTTCTTTTAATTTGAAAACAAAATTTCAGGAGGCCATAACTGACTAACTTAAAGTTTTATGAGACACTTAAAATAAGTATACCTTTTCTGGATTTTTAAATGTTTTCATTTCTTAAATATGTTATAAAATTGTTGAATCATTTTGTACCTGAATGAAAAAACATTATATTTCCTACTGATACTTTCTAGTTACAATTTAAATTGTTTTATGTTTTCAGGATATAGTTTATAAAGTAAAGGATTGCTAATAAAGTGTTTGCTTTAGGGGTATTTTTCAAATTATCAATGATATTAATAAGCAAATAATGTTAATGTTCTTATTACTTGAAATACAGAACCTTTTGATGAGACTTGAGATTGGAGTAGGGGAAAATAGTAGTGACATTCATATTGTATGTTCCTTTCATCAGGCGGCGGATGAGCCTGCCTACCTGACAGTGGGAACTGATGTCAGTGCCAAGTACCGAGGTGCCTTCTGTGAGGCAAAAATTAAGACTGTGAAAAGGCTGGTAAAAGTTAAGGTAATTTTTTTTTTAATGCAACAGCTTTATTAACTCGATTGAAGAGAATTAGGGATGCAGTTAGGAGACTGCAAATCAACATTTTATTTATTGGACTATTACTTCACATTGTGAATCATTACTGTGTGAAAGTACTGTTATATACAAAACTATAGGAAAAGCACATTAAGAATTGGGAAATAAAGAACTCAAGATGAGAGATTATTCCAAGTGCTTCCATGAAATACCATACTCATGATACTTCCCATCATTTGGATCTTTCCTGTTTGTGGTAGCATGCTTACTTAGGCTATAATCTGTTTTCTCTCCTTTCATATTATTCAGGTAGCGATGATTTCAAGTGATTAGAAAAAGCAATAGATTACTAAAAACAAAACAGTGGGAATTATCATTTCAAGACAGCAATAAAAATGACTTAAGAATTATCTTAAGATAATTTTAAGGTGCTTTTGTGACCAGAAAAAAAGTTATTGATTGCTGTACAATATTTGGAAGTACAGAAAAGTACTGAAGGATTAAAAGCCATAGTTGACCTCAGAAATACTACTATTATCATTTTGTGTTTCCTCCTAGTAATTTTTCTACATAAATGCTTTTAATAATCTTAGTTACTTAGACTACAAAGGTAATCCATGCTTATTATAAGCTTTTTAACATTGTAGAACTGTATAATAAAGTTCATGGAGGTCCTCTGTGATATTACTCCAAAGAACCTTGATGTGTTCTACCAAATTTTGTGCTGTGCCTTTCAGTAACAGTGCTAGGTTATTATTACCATTGGATCATTCTGTACTTTCAGATTTGCAATTTGCTTTTCACTTACATATGTGATCCTTTCCTACAAAAATTAAGCACCCTGGAAGGAGGAAATGTTTGCCTTGTTCTGTTTGCAGTACCTAGAGCAGTGCCTTATAAACAGGGGGAGCTCAGAATGTGTTGAATGAATAAGTGAACAGTGGACCCAGGACCAGCAGCATTAGTCTCACCTGAGAACTGGTTTAAAATGCAAATTCTCAGGCCCCCACCCCAGATAAACTGAGTCAGAAACGCTGATGTTGGGGTCCTATGATTGTGTTATAACAAGCCCTTCAAGTGTTTCTGATGCATGTTGAAGTTTGAGAACCATTAAACTAGAGGAGTGTGATTTGTGTGGTAGACAAATCGATTTATCTATGACTATTATAAACTTTCTGTTTAAATTTCCATCTGCTGGTGAAACTTTTCTTCGAGTATTCTTAGGATATCATTTGACATTCATTTCTTCCTTGTTTCATATAGCCTTTTTACTATGTCAGCTATACAGGATTTCCTTACTAAATATTTACTTGGAATTCTTTGAGAATTTTAACTTTTTGTTAGTATTGTGGCTCTTTGTAGATT
Source organism: Physeter macrocephalus (assembly GCF_002837175.3). Taxonomy (NCBI): domain Eukaryota; kingdom Metazoa; phylum Chordata; class Mammalia; order Artiodactyla; family Physeteridae; genus Physeter; species Physeter macrocephalus. Next base: position 139,953,937 of record NC_041224.1, read on the forward strand.
AATTTATTTAATTTAAAATCAGTACAGTGATTGTCTGGGGAGGTCTTATACATAAATGACCTAGAATTTGAAGTTTCCCCTTATTTGGGTACATGCTCCCTTTCCATCTCCCTGTCTCTTAATAGAGCAGGTTACCTTATATATGTGGGAGGATCTGTAGTAGAAGGGAGCACTTATTTGTAACTGAATTGCATATCAGATTATTATTTAGGTTTACTTTATAAAGGACCAGAAGACCAGAAGGACCAGAGGTTTTAATTTGTTTACCTTGCATGTAGGCAATAAAATTTGATGCTGTTTTTTTTTAAATATAATTGGTGACAGAACCTTTATGACTAGTTGATAAAAAGCAATGAAGGCAATTTTAAGGTTTTACAATAATCACTACAGATTATAAACCTTCTGTAGTTAATTCAGCAAACATTTATTAAGTGCCTGTAATATGTATTGACACTTGCTAACTGCTGGGGATATAGCGAGAAGGAGGACTCTAGCCCTCAGGGAGCTCACAGTTAATGAGAGAGACAATAAACATAAATACAGTGGAATAAGTATTATACCAGAGGTAACCACAGGATGCTAAGAAAGTATAAAGACATTTTTGTTACAGTATTACCATAAATGTACTGTTTTAAAAGTAACATGCAAACTATTGTGCAAAAATGTTTTTTAGGTACTCCTGAAACAGGATAATACTACACAATTGGTGCAAGATGACCAAGTAAAGGGTCCCTTAAGAGTACGTATTTTGTACAGTTTACAATCTGAAATGATGAATCGTAAATTCATACAGTGATTTATTGGATTTTATATTTATAGATCACTTTTAAAATGTTAAAAAATGTTAATCAGAAAACAAAAATACAAATAAGGTGTTGTAGAGTTAGTATAAATTACGATATTACAATGGCTGTATCCTTAGCTTAAGAATGTTAAACATCTTACAGAAGAGTAATTTAATATATGTGAACATGAGTTTCAGCCACCTTTTGATTTGAATTCTTGGACTGAATACTACATTTTGGTTTTCATATTGTTGCCACAGATGTTTAGCTTGATAAGTATAATATACCAGTATCATAAGTCTGAATCTTCTGTTTTTCTAACTTACCAAGTAAACTATGTTGACTTAATAGTTCAATTTAGTGAATACCTACATTATGTTTTCCATCCATTTCTGGCCATTTGTTTATATTATAAATCTTTGTTATGTCAGAGTACCACTTCGGTTAATATCTGATATACAAAGGTCTGGAAGCTGAAAGAAGGTCAACTGGTCCATCCCTCTGTCTCCAGGTGAACCTTTATCTAAAAGGTCCCTTAAATACAAATGCTGAATCCAGTATTCAATATTTACATGAAAGAAAATTGAAGCTGTTTTTGCTGTCCTATGGTTTCTTGGTTCTTACATTCCACAATTTTCTTGAAGGCAGTATCATGTAGTAAAAAAAGCTCTGAATGAGACTGAAAAGACTGGGTTCTCATCCTGGACTCTTGGCAAATTATTCTCTCTTCCTGAACCACAATTTTCAACATGTAAAATAGGGGTAATAGTAGCTATCTTACTTAAGCCTAAGCATTTTGAGACTTGAATTGCATGGTAAATGTATGAACACTATAAATGATAAAGATCTAAGCCAATGTAAGGTAGAATTACCATGAATAGATATATTTTTTTAACCCAGGTCATATAGTTGGTACGAGTGATTTGGTTTGTTTGTTTAAATTTGGTGATGAAATTTCGATTTTTTGTTTTAGGTTGGAGCCATTGTTGAAACAAGGACATCTGATGGATCCTTTCAGGAAGCTGTTATCAGCAAGCTGACAGATGCTAGTTGGTATACTGTGGGTAGGTAGTTAGGTAACTTAATATAGAGGATTTAATTTGAGGGTTTCATATCTATCTCTCTGTTTTGTAAATTCATTGAATCATTACCTTGGCAGAGAAATATGTATTCTTTCCTGTCAATTTACTTGATATAGACAGCTAAAATTTTAATGACACCCTGATGGTAAAAAAAAACCCCAATTATCTCTTTATAGTAACTTGGCCACTTATGGCTATTTCATCCAAGAATGTACTTCTTTTTTAGGTTATCTTGATATTTCCCTTCAAGAAAGTTAAATTATATGGTTATTTTTCTTCCGTTAGAAAAGTCAGTACAACTTAGTATTGTAAGTCATCAGACTTTTAAACTTTTTCTGGAATTACAATTAAAATTGCATAGTTGCAGTCTTTTATTGTATTGCTGCCTATTTTATATAAGGTTACTATAGATATTACCACAGAATTTGCAGACTAAAAGAATTTGGGCCAGAGTAGATTCAAGCCTAGGTGATCATAGCTTAATTTTTGATTTTCAGTGCAGTCAGGACTCTCCTAGTAACACCTTTCATGAAAGATATATATGCTGCTAATGTGAATTCATTCTTAACATTTCATGCATAAGCTTATACTGGCTTTAAAAAACTTTACTGTAGTGAGTAGCAACAAGTGTCACAGTGCATGTAAATGAAAACCTAAATGTAGTACCTATATTGTTGCTGTCATTATGTTGATGAGAATAGCAATAATTAAGATTTCCAAGTCTCCTCTCATTACTTTCAGACTACACAGTCCTGTGGATAACATCCAATTGTTGGCTTTACACTGAACATCTATAGCATTATTTGGTTTTTACATTTATGTCTTGGTATAAAAGATGTAATTATAGTGTTGTGGTTTCCTTGCAGAAGGTAAAGAAATGACCCTTTAGGTTTATTTTTAGTTTACTTGATTTGTTGCTTTGGGTAAACATCATTCATCTGTAGTTGATGCTCAGAGCTGTGAAGAACACGCTTTGGTTGAAAATTGTACTTCCTGTGTCTTACTCTGTGGGTTCTATTAGTAGTAGCAATGTGTTGTATGTACGTAATATTTTCTAACCTATTTTATTCTTAGACCTCCTACAAGCTGGTGTTGGTTCACAATGGTGCTATTATTCTGAACTATATATTTTTAGGAGGCTTAATTGTGACTGTTGATAGTTGTTAGAGATTTAAAAACTAAGCTTAAAATTAACTCTTAGATTTTAAGTGGATACAATTTTGCTATATTAAACAAAGCAGTGGTAAAAATTATAGGAGTTGATGTGTGCAGAATCATGGGAAATAATATGATGCATGTTCGAATACTAATATGCATCCTGTTTGGTGCCCAATATCAAGGTTACATTCACAATACTTGTGAAGTTTTACTGATGTAATGCTTACACTTCTGCAGCAGCAATACTTTTCAGGTTTTCACATTTTGGATTTTCTGCACCCCAGAATAATCCTTCAATTATGAATAGCAATCTCTGTCCTTTACATGAATGGCACTTTAGTACTGATGAAAACTAGTTGCTGCTGAGCATTCTCTGTGGTGATTTTCTTTGATAGATAATAACAGAAGAAATTGTATAATTCTTGTTCTCAAAGAGCTTAGAATCTTAATTGCATATGGTTCATATGTTAAGCATTAGTGTACATAACAATCACTTGGTGCTCATTTGAAAAAACAAGGATTTGAGGACCCCAAATCTCTCTAATTTAGTAGGTCTGGGATGGCAACCCAAGAATCTTTCTTTTTTATAAGCACATTGGCTGAATCTAATGCAGTTAGTACACACTTAGAAAAACAGACCACATTTGTAGAAACAGAGACTAATTCAGGGAGAAGAATCCAAAATATTTAAGATTTTTGCATCTGTGTAATGAGAGACAGTGACCAAAAAATTTTAAGATGTTAAGAGGCACTATTCTCTTAAGTATACTCCGTATAGCACTGTGCTATAAAGAATGTTTGGGTATTGAAGGATGTAGGCCACATAAAGAATGATCCTTATTAAAAGATGGCAAAATAAAATGTGTAATCTCTCACAGGTCACGAACTTTCTATAATTTTCTTTAATTGAGTGACTACTTAATTGCTCTTTTATGGAATTTTTCTTGATTTCTAATTCCTAGCAAAGTGTTATATAGGTAGAATCAGAAAGTATTCAAAGTATTGTTAATGGTCTCGATGTTTTTTTATTTTAAAAGAACTTGAAATTGTCAGGCTCTTAAAAATGAAACAAAAGGGGATACCATACTGCTGATTTGGATTAAATAGGAGTTATAATTATCAGTGATCAAAAGTTATCTGAGAAACTGTTATTAACTCCTTATATAATATAGGTATTAATTTTTCATATTATAGCTGAATGACCAATTTTGAAAAAGATTATGGATCTAATATAACTCAATTTTAAAAAATCTAATAATACCTTGCCCTCCAGTGTTGAACAATAAATAGCACCAGTTCATGGATTTTTATGTTTTTTGAGACTTTGAAATATTTCCCCTTCATATCATAAAACAATGCTTCCTAGCAGTTTATTCATTTGGCAGTTCTTTTTCTTGCATTAAAGATAAGGAATCTGTAATGTATGGAAGTGTATTGTTATCTGTCCAGCCATTCAGAAGATACCAAAATTGGGATTAGAATTCATATCTCCACCTGAATGTTGCCTTTAATTCCTGACAAATATAACTGTCAGTAAGACATTCTAAAACTGTTCTTTTGCTTTGTTAGAATATAAAAATAACACATTGTATTTGAAAAATAAGAAAAATGTAAAGGAGAAAGTTGCTTTTAATTTAAATAATTTATATATAAATGTACATAAACACATCATATATCAAGTATAACACTGAAATCTTTCTGATCATTGATATATTTTTGTGACAAATGCTTTTTAAGTTTCTGGATTTTTTTCATACCTTATTATTTTGCACATCAGTTTTATCAGATCTCATGGAAATTCTAAGTTAAAGGAGTAGAGGAGGGTTACATTAACCTGGTGAATGGACTAACTTTTGTAGAATGTGCTGTAGGCTTTTAAGGCTTCTAATTTGATTAGAACTGCTTATGACGAATGTTGTTATAACCAGAATCAACCACAAAATGTTTTCAAAGCCAAGTGGTTATTCCCCTGACTAGAAAATCATTCATTAAGAAAAAAGTACTAAATAACAAATCTATTTAGTCCTGTGATAGGCTTTAACCCATTGTTTAAATAGCCTTCTGTAAGACTTAACATTCTCATGATGTTTTGTTAACATAATTTTACATTTGAATGTTAATTTCTTAAATTTCCAGATTCCTGAAGTTTTTGATCTTAGCTGCTGAGGGGCTTCTGTAGTTATCACAGATGATTTTATGAGCAACAGAACTATTGGTTTTACCTAGGGTATGCATATATTTTTAATTTTAAAGTTTTTACTGTATCACGTGAAATGTTTTGTTGTTACCCGTATAAACAGATACAACAATAATACTTATTTTCACCAAGTCAGAATTCTTTTTTTTGTCTATTTTTTGTTTATTAACAAGATAAAGTTTGAGGGTTTTAAAAAAATTAATTTTTATTATTGAAATATAGTTGATTTACAGTGTTGTGTTAATTTCTGCTGTATAGCAAGGTGATTCAGTTATACATATGTATACATTCTTTTTCATATTCTTTTCTATTATGGTTTATCACAGGATATTGAATATAGTTCCCTGTTCTATACAGTAGGACCTTGTTGTTTATCAAGCCAGAATTCTCAACTCTCTTCCCAGTGTTCATTTTATGCCTCTGTTTCTTACCTGTTTGTTAATTCATTTTGATCCCTCCTTAACTAAATTGTAGCTCATAGATGAACCTTCTAATTCTCAATTTCTTTATCTATAAAAGGAAGATAGTGATTCCGACCCTGTAGAGGCTGCTGTGAGGATTAGGGCATAGTAGAAGCTTAATAAGTAATAGCCAATTGTATCTTTGGATAGATAAAGTTAATTTACTGTTGTTATTATCTTATTATTCTCCAGCATCTAACAGTGCTATGATAAGAGGTAAATCTTTTGTATTTAGTAGTTAGATTAGATCCCTGTTACTTTTGTTTCTTTGAATTCTAACAGTTTAGGGTCAGGCTCTGTATATTTGTTTCCATTAGCATTATTTTGTCTCATATGATTAATGTTATAGAGTCTTAGCTTTGTCATTGTCCTCAAATTAGGTTTTAGAATTTATATGTAATATACTAACAGATACAACTTTTGTAGTATCTGCTCTCTTGCACTCAGTGAATGATCTATTCAAATGCCATTTTTGGCAAGTATAACACATTTCATATCTTATAATTACTAAATCCTTATACTCTGACTTGTTTTCTCTTGGCATGCTGTAGTATACACCTTGAACCAAAAATAAGCTTAATATACTATACACACACCAGTTAATTATTTCACTCTTATCAAAATGCCAGAGTCAGTGTTCAATGTCTTCAAATTATGTGTTCTTTAAGATGATATTTCTAACATGGATGTTATAGAGGAAACTTTTATTTTGGCCGCACCGTGTGGCATGTGAGATCTTAGTTCCCCGACCTTGGATTGAACCTGGGCCCTTGGCAGTGAGAGTGCAGAGTCCTAACCACTGGACTGCCAGGGAATTCCCTAGAGGAAACTTTTTAAAAATAAATTTATTTTATTTATTTATTTACTTTTGGCTGCGTTGGGTCTTCCTTGCAGTGTGCGGGCTTCTCATTGCGGTGGCTTCTCTTGTTGCGGAGCACGGGCTCTAGGTGCGTGGGTTTCAGTAGTTGTGGCTCGTGGGCTCTAGAGCACAGGCTCCGTAGTTGTGGCGCACGGGCTTAGTTGCTATGCGGCATGCGGGATCTTCCCGGCCCAGGGCTCGATTCAGTGTCCCCTGCATTGGCAGGCGGATTGTTAACCACTGCACCACCAGGGAAGCCCTAGATGGAACTTCTTAATGATTTTGATAATCAGGGATGTCATGATTAAATAGGTCTACTATGTTGTTTTCTGTTTGTCTTTCAGAAAATCTTGAGAAGTTATATGGCTCAACAAACTTGTATAAAGTACTCAAATACATACCCTTTTATAGTTTTATGAATTAAAAAAATTTTTTAAGAGAAACAGAAAATTCTGTTTCTCTTTGTTCACTTGAAGTTGGAAGGGGTTCGGTTCCTGTGAAAAAATGTAAAAAGGTTATTTGTACTACAGTTGACTTTGGTCCTTACCTTATTTCTAACCATGGTAAAATTGTGTTGAAGTGAGATAAATTTTTTCCTTCAAAAATCTGATATATTTCAAGGTGAATATTTTAAAAAAACAAGAACTCAATGTTAAATTGTTGAAATTTCTCATCAGAGCATTTTGATTTGGGGCTGCCAATGATTAATAATAAAATATTGTGGAAAAGATTTTGTTGCATAAATTTGATATTAGTGATATGTCTTATATTCTCATTTTCCTTCCTCACATCTCCACCACTTAAATGTGGTGTATATAGTTTATATGTGTGTGTCCGGTGTCACCATCTTTGGTATTGTAGGCATTAAGGAAAATTGGAACTTTTAAGTTTTATTCGTTAGCATACTTATGGACATTAATAATAACATGAAAAATTATTTTAAGTTTGGTATGATAATTTCATGATTTTTAATTTTTCAAAGAGCAGTGGTTTATTTATCAGACTCGACACCATATAAATCATAATTGTGATACAAATGTTTAAACCAGTGTTAATCAAGCGTAGATTAGTGATGTAATTGTTGGAGGATGTTGTGTTTTATCCTGTCATTGTGTCTGCAGGTGGTCATTAATTTCTGCATCATTGACAGTGTATAACACAGATGATTTTGCAGAATTATTATGGTTCTTTAAATATGTGCATCAGGAGCTTTTAATATTCCCTGCATTGTCTCCTGCATGTAAGAGAATCTAAACTAGGTGCTTTTAGTCTAAGAGAAGGAACTGACTGAGGTGGATAAATATTGAAGAAGTTGAGTACTCTTACATAGTTGTTTCTACCATGAAAAAAGTTTATGATTCAAAGGCAAAGTTTTTGCTAATAAAGCAGCCCTTTAAAAAAAATTCAGGATTGTAATTATATAGATAACAAGGTAAAGATTTTAAGATATGAAATCAAGATAATGTAGGATTTTCCTTTTTTTTTTTTTTTTTTTTTTTGCGGTACGCGGGCCTCCAGTGGCCATGGCTCACGGGCCCAGCCGCTCCGCGGCATGCAGGACCCCCACAGACTGGGGCACGAATCTATGCCCCCTGCACTGGCAGGCGGACTCTCAACCACTGCGCCACCAGGGAAGCCCAGAATTTTCCTTTTTGACCATAAGTCCATTATGATGAAAATGAAAGA
>NC_041224.1:139962207-140000821 GCF_002837175.3 Physeter macrocephalus
CACTGGCAGGCGGACTCTCAACCACTGCGCCACCAGGGAAGCCCAGAATTTTCCTTTCTTAACATTAATCTATTCTGTTAAATTGGAAAAACATTAAAAAATTGAAAAACGTAGAATTATAAAAATTAGGATTAAATCTTAAAATAATAATCACTTGTTTATGTATGCTTTCCTGTGTATGTGCTTTTTCCATAATATATATAAACGTTTGTTGATATGTATATGCATTTTAAGTATCAGAGGTAAGGATTCTGTCTTCTTGTATTTCATTTTTTTATAATGCTGGGCGTCAGGTATCTTCTGAGAAAGTTTTCTTTGTGAATATTAGATGGTAAAATCAGAGTACCTTTCTGGAAAATAAAACCTATAAAATTATCAAAATAATATATATAGCTAGATATATGAAGAGCATTGGTAGTAAATTGTTAAATTCCTTGCCCCCATTTTCTTGAAATATTTACACATAGTTTCCAAGTAGTATGATTTCTTTTAAATGTAGTAGAAATAAAAACTTGAGAAAGCTTCTGTGCAATTATGACTTACTTTTTAGAATTAAAAAAATTTTCTTTCTGGTGTTTCAACTTTTATTTCTAAACTTCTTGCATCCTCCTCTAGCAAAAGAAACAAGTTGAATCTTATGAGTTTAGAATTTGGCAACCAGTACTTCTGTTATATTAGGTTATCACGCAAATAAGTAGAAGCAGTAGAGTGAACCAACAGCATTAACGAGCAGTCAGTTTCTGTACATTAGAGATACTCCATTGATAACTGTTGCAAAAAAAACCCATAATCTTTTTTTTAAACCACGTTTTTGCTCGTTCTTCTAAGATTAAAGGTAATTTATCTGTGCTTTGACTAGGTTGCTAATGGTTTAAGAAGGTCGTTCTGTAGTGATAGAGATTGAAGAAGTGAATGGAGACACTTAAGCAGTTTGGGGCAGCCATTAACCTGTGTTTGTTTGGTATCTATAGAATGAAAAATGTGTGTATATTTTAAAAGGTTTTGAAGCATAACTAATGGTTCTTAAGCCCCAGGTAAATAGCAATAAGTGTGCATAAATTCTCTGATATCTTTTGCCTATTGCAGTGTTTGATGATGGTGATGAGAGAACATTGAGACGTACCTCACTATGCTTAAAAGGAGAGAGACATTTTGCTGAGAGTGAGGTAGGGTAACATGGATGGACTTTTTAAATTGAACACACCTACTAATGTAAAAGCAAAAAGTGATTTATTTTTAATTTGTCTGTTTCTTATCCAGACTCTTGACCAGCTTCCATTAACAAATCCAGAGCATTTTGGAACTCCAGTAATTGCAAAGAAGACGAACAGAGGAAGGAGGTCCTCTCTGCCTGTGTGAGTGTTTTCATGTACAGTAACATTACAGTTATCACAACATTAAATAAGTGGTTTTCTACAGGGGTGAAATTTGTTTGGGTGACCTTTCCACAGCATCTTGTATCCTTGTTTTAGACATTTTACGCTGAGTAGACTTTGTTCTTAATTCTTGGACAAAGTAATAGGAATAATGATCTCAACCCCTTTTTAAAAAAGGCTATTTTTGTTTTGAGTTACTTTGCCAAATTCCTTAATTGATAGGATTATTTTGCTATGTTATGTGTGTATATGTGTTTTTTTAGCCTTTTTATTTCAAAAACATTTCAAGTTTAAAAATTGTAAGAATAATACAATAAACTTTCATATACTCATCATCCAGATTCACTAAATTATTAAAACGTTTTGACACATTTGCTTTATCATTTCCTGTCTTTATATACATATATTATAATTATTTTTTATTTAATAATAATTTTAATTGGCTGAACCATTTAAGAGGAAGTTGCAAGCATCATGACTTCTTACCCCAGATAGTTTATGTAAGAACAAGGACATACTCTTATATAATCAAAGTATGGTTATCAAATTCAGAACAGATAACTTTGATAGAATGCTATTATCAATGCTATTATCTTATAATATATAGTACCTATTTCAGATTTTGCCAGTTGTCCCAATAATAGCCTTTATACCATCGCCTGATTCCAGGATTCAATCCAAGATCATGCAATGCATTTAGTTTATGTGGTTCTTAAGTCTCCTTTAATCTAGAAAAGTTCCTCAGCCTTTTTTTGTCTTTTCATGACAGTGACATTTTTGAAGAGTACAGGCCAATTGTTTTGTAGATTTTTCCTCATTGTGGCCTTGTCTGATTGTTTAATTATCCAGATAGGTTATCTAAATAAACCTCCTGATGTGTTTGGTGAGATCTTTTCCTAACCTGTTTGGAGAATTAGAGTTATATTATCTGGAACCTGGCATACATAAAAAGTGGAAGGGCAGTCTCTTAAACTGTATTTGGCACAGTGAGTACTTCCTGGTGATATAGCTTTTCTGTCCCAGCCGGTGATTGGCATGAGAGTCTAAGTCCAGGTCCTCACTGATCTAGTGAAGTGGACTCAGAGTTACCATGGACAGCGCAGGACTACTTCTTTGGGGCTAGGGAAGTATCCATTTCTTCAATTCCAACTTGAATGAAGAGGCTACTACCCTGGGGTAATGACTATATCAAAAATGGTTGATGTTAAGATCATGATAAAGTTAATCTAACTTTTAGTAACGAAGATGAAAAAGAAGAAGAAAGTAGTGAAGAGGAAGATGAAGATAAGCGACGTCTCAATGATGAATTATTAGGAAAAGTTGTAAGTGTGATATCTACATCTGAGAAGAGTGAATGGTATCCTGCTTTGGTAAGTAAGGTTTCTTTGCAAAGTTAATTAACCATTTAAAGTATTTGTTTAACATGGATTTTAAGAAAGCATTTAAAATATTTTGAGAGTGTTACACAAATTTAGTTTGGACTTTATTGCAAAATTGAGCAATCCTACTCAGGTCCCACATACTTCACTGTCTTCTTTTGTTACTTCCTTTATTTAATTCTCTGTAACCAAGTATTTATTGAGATCTTTCAGTTTTTCCTTCAAAATGTGTCCAGTGGTCTGTTTTTACTCTGTTCCCATCACCTTTTTTCACCTGATATATAGTACCTACCACCAGCTTCTCTTAACTTGATGCCTGAATGCTTTCTTTACTAAATTCAGACTTATTTTCTAGAAGTAACTTTTATAGAGAAATTTTAAAACATTGATTTAATCACGATAGTCTCATTCTCAAAAAAAAAAAAACCCGGCACTGACTCTGCCTAATGAATCAGTTCTGCATTTTTAGATGGATATCTGTGGTCATCCCTAGCTCTTAGTTTGTTTCTCATTTTCTAGTGTAAGCTGTCTACTTAGGCTCTTTCTTAACTGCTCCCTGTGTAAGACACTTCACTCCTCCAGTCCTTTACCCCTTAAATCAATTAGTATTTACTAAGGATTTGCAGTGACTTCAGCTTTGCTCTAAGCTCCTTAAGAAAAGAAAGAGGTATGAGACATAACACATTGCCCTCAAGGAGTTTACTATACACATCTCAAAGACTGTATAGTAGTTAAATATTATATAGTAATTTAAAAAACTTTTGGTGCAGACAGTGGAATAGGACAAAGTTATGAAAAGGAAGGGTATACCTAGACTTTAGAAATGGCAAATCTTGGGTAGGTTTGTAGAGAAAACTAACCTTTGCTTACTTGGGAAAGGAATGAGAAGGTATGGGCAAGAGAATTACTTCATAAGAGGAATCAATAGTACTTGGTAATACCTATCTCCCCTTTCTCTTCTTCCTACTCCTCTCCTCTTAACTATGTCTTAAGGCTCAGTTCAGGTCCTACCTTTCCTGCAGATTCTCCCCTAACCACTTTAACATAAGTATGCCCCTTCTTCTCTGAGTTTTGATATCACTTATATCTCTCATAATAATTTTGGCACAAAATACCTCCCAAATTAGGTTAGACTCCTTTAAAGAACTGAGGCCTTTTTTTTTCTTTTTTAAGTTTCAATGTGCATGTAAATACATTACTCAATTCCTGTGTAGTAGATTTACTTTACATAGGAAAAGTCTGAAAATCCTTTGAACCTTTCAGTTGTATAGGCCAACACGTAAATGGGTTTGGATTCAGAATACTCAGGTCATAATTTGTCAAGAGATTAAAAAAAAAAAAAAGCCTTTATTTACTCAACAGGTTTATCATTTCCCAGGTGATAAAATAAAAGATGAGTTAGAGTCAATGTAAGAATCAATCTTACATTTGATGATTTTAGTGTACTGCAGAGAATAATCCAAGTAACTGTAATATAAAATAGTATACATTCAATATTAGGACTTCTTGTCCTGAGACCTTGCATTTATTTGAAGAAAATCCAAAAAGAAAAAAAAAGCCTTCATGAAGCTTTTGAGCTGAGCCTTGAAGGATTTAAAGTTAGTTAGCAGAGCTTCACTAGAGAACTTTCTTAGAAGAAACAGAATAAGTAATAGGAAAGAAGGGGGTTTGTTCGTGAAACTATTTGCTCTGGGAATCCAGTTTGGCTAAATATTAGATGTGAATAGGGTTATAATAGGAAAGAAGACTGGGAAATAATTTGGATCGAGGGCAGAAGGGTCTTTAAAATTTCATCTAAAGAATCTGGACATAGTTCTGCATAGAATTTTTCAGAAGAGTGACATTATTTGAGCTGCATATTTAAGAATGTTAATGACGCAGTGGTATGGTGGATGGATTGTTGTTGAAAGGAGTGGAGGTGATAGGAATCAATTTGGAGGCCATTAGAGTGGTTCACAGGTGAGGTAATTAAGCCTTGGGTTCTGTCTGCTCATCCTTTAAGACTTAAGCCTTTGCCTCCACACATTTTCCCTTCCCAGGTCTGGTTAAATCTTCCTCCTAGGTGTTTTTATTGATATTTTATCTTATGCCTAGTTGGTATCACTGTACTTAGCCTTTGTTATGTTTTTTTTTGTATTTACCCTTCCATTTCAGTGTTAGCTCCATGAGGACAGACACAGCTATGTTATTAGTCTAGTAATTACCAGCACCTAACAAACAAACAAAAAAACATTTAATACCATCTGATGTTAAGACAGCTGATACAACTGCCAAGAATTTTTGATTGTCTGGACATAACGCTGTTTAATACGATAGTCATGAGCCGTGTGTGGCTATTTAAGTTTAAATTGTAACTTAATTAATATTAAATAGAATTAAAAATTCAGTCTCTCAGTTGAACTGGCCACATTTCAGGTGCTCAGCCCCATGTGATTCATTGCTGCTATATTGGTCAGTGCCGACAGAGAACATTTCCATCATTGCATAAAGTTCTGTGGTTGGTACTAGATTACCACAGAGGGGCTAATGTTGAGCAGATACAGTTCAGCGATTTATTAGTAGCCTTTAATGTTTTTTAAATATTAAATTCTGTAAAGAATATACAGAGATTGGTTAGTTACTAATATTAAGACATTTGTTATTTTTAAAAGTTAAGAAATTTAAAAGTTCTTCACTCAGATTTTCTCTGATTTGTTTAATTACTAAAAATTGTACATGCCTTGGTAAGAATGGGAACTTAGGTGCTTATTTTAATCAAATAGCCAGATTTCAAAATTGATCCTGATTTAAGTGCATTTAAAAAAAATTAAAATATGGCATGTCTTCATCATAGATCATACATTTTGTTTTTTGGACAGTAAATGAGTTATTATTATTTGGCTTAGAATAAATCCTGATATTTTTAAAGTGGTCACATTATGGTTTATATTTCATTAATTATTCATTTTATTATCTAATGACTATGTATATTAAATATCTAGAAAGCCAATATGCTAAAGAAAAATTATAAGGCAATCTTTTGTAAGTAATTTATTATGGTATGGAAGCTGTTGACAATGAACGTATTTCTTGTCAAATATAATCATTTCAAGAAGTTAGGGGATCCAGAATTGTTATTTTAAAAAATATATTCTTTCTTTGAGTAGGGAAAGTAGTAATCAATCTGCTTTTATTTTATATTTCAGGTAGTATCTCCCAGTTGTAATGATGATATCACAGTGAAAAAAGACCAATGTTTAATTCGGTCATTTATCGATTCTAAATTGTGAGTAATGAATCACTTAATAGTGTTACATTGGGAGAAAAAAATGGAAATCAAGACCTTATTTTTTAAAGTTTAATCATTTCATGAACTGAGAAGTTGTTACCTAATATGTTTTGACTTTTTTGTAATGTAGGTTACTTAAAAAAAATTTTTTTTGATAAATTTATTTATTTTAGTTTTGGCTGCATTGGGTCTTCAGTTGCTGTGTGCGGGCTTTCTCCAGTTGCGGCGAGTGGGGGCTGCTCATTGTTGTGGTGCGCGGGCTTCTCATTGCGGTGGCTTCTGTTGTTGAGGAGCACAGGCTCTAGGCACACAGGCTTCAGTAGTTGCAGCACATGGACTCAGTAGTTGTGGCTCGCGGGCTCTAGAGTGCAGGCTCAGTTGCTGTGGCGCATGGGCTTAGTTGCTCCGCAGCATGTGGGATCTTCCCGGACCAGAGCTCAAACCCATGTCCCCTGCACTGGCAGGCAGATTCTTAAGCATTGCGCCACCAGGCAAGTCCCTAAAATTTTTATATAAAAACTGAACAACAATATGTGAGAATAATATTTAAAAAGTTTTAAAATAAAGCATAGTATTGATTTTCTTTTTAATTGTAAGAATTCTTTTTTTCTTTTTAAAATTTAATTAATTAATTTATTTATTTATTTATGGCTGCATTGGGTCTTAGTTGCTGTGTGTGGACTTTCTCTAGTTGTGGCGAGCAGGGGCTACTCTTCTTTGCGGTGCGCGGGCTTCTCATTGCGGTTGCTTCTCTTGTTGCGGAGCAAGGGCTCTAGGCGTGCAGGCTTCAGCAGTTGTGGCTCACGGGCTCTAGAGACCAGGCTCAGTAGTTGTGGTGCACGGGCTTACTTGCTCCACGGCATGTGGGATCTTCCCGGACCAGGGCTCGAATCCGTGTCTCCTGCATTGGCAGGCAGATTCTTAACCACTGAGCCACCAGGGAAGCCCTAATTGTAAGAATTCTTTATTTTTATTATGTGTACTATTTCCTATTATAAAACATGAAATTTACTTTTAATAGAATTTATATTACTAGAATAATTATTTTGACTTTTTTCTGATTAAAAGTCAGATTTTGAACTCCTATAAAAATTAATTTTAAAAAAGGTCAGAGTTTTAGAAACCTTCCTTCACTTCAACTTTGCTTTGTTTCCAAAAAATGTAAAATTATGTATTTATTGAGTTGTGATTCTCTGTGAAAAATTTGATACCATAATATATCTTACAATGATAAAAATATTTTAATGTTACCATCTATTAAATTTTTCATACTGAACTGAACAGTCAATTTGAGAAATATGAAAGATCAAAATAGACACTATAAGGAAAACACCATGCTGATATAAACTACCCCATATTGTAGGTAAGAGGGTTGCATAAGTTGAAATATTAACAAATTTGAGGCTCTCAAATTAGTGTGCTTTGAGTATGTGAATCTTTAGAATTAAGATATTAGCTTTGCCTATATTACCTCTTGCCCTTTATTAAGGATTAGGATATACATGGTCTTTTTAAAACAATTTATAGGTAAAATAATTTTGATTTTGAGATTTATATTTTCTGTGTTAACATGACTCTTTAAGTGATAATTCGTATTTAATAATGGTTTCCCTCCTATTTATTCTTCTCTATAATTAGTTATTCTATAGCAAGAAAGGATATCAAGGAAGTAGACATTCTCAATCTACCTGAATCTGAGCTCTCTGCTAAACCAGGTAAAATAAGGATGAAATCAATCCATTATTTCATGATGTGACTCTAAATGGCAAATTTAGTGGCAAAAGCAAGACTGAATATTTTCTGGTGCCATTTTAACTGTTTAGAGTTGACATCCACTCTTCTTTAATGTCTTTTTAAAATATCTAGATAAAGTATTTGACTTTAATTCTTTGTATGTTTTACCACTAACATTTCTGACAGTATTCCCTGGAGAAAAATAAACATTAATATAATATTATAACTTATATGTTCAAATTTACTGTATCATTTTAGAAATGACAGCTGAATTTGAATCCAGATCTTCTGACTCTGAATGTCATGGCTTTGTATTATTCTATGGTGCTAATTCCATAACAACTGCTGAAGTACATTTTTACTTTTAGGGCTGCAGAAAGCAAGCATCTTCTTAAAAACTAGAGTTGTTCCTGATAATTGGAAAATGGATATAAGTGAAATCCTTGAGTCATCCAGTAGTGATGATGAAGTTGGCCCTGCTGAAGAAAATGATGAAGAGAAGGAAAAGGAGGCCAAAAAGGAAGAAGAAGAGATGGTAGGTGAAATTTCATGTTTGTAACATATGAAAACATTTTAATACTCTAAAAATAATACCTTCTTATATTTTCCCTGTGTTAGATTCTTTATATTATTTGTTGCTGTCTTTTCCTAGCTCAGCTTTATTTGGAAAAGGGGGAGCTTTCTGGCTTTTAGCTTAGTGGGCAAATCAGAACTAATGTTTAGTGGGTAAGAGATGACAAAGAAGAACTTTTCAGGTTAAATGAGCAGCAAGTGCAAACTTTTTTTTTTTATAACATCTTTTCCAAATAACCAAGGAGGAAGGAAATGTAACTTTTAGGTATATTACATGTGTTAACTCATTTAAATTATTGCCAGATGGAGTAACTGTTATTATTCTACTTTAAAGAGAAAAGTGAGGGTCAGAAAGATTAAATAACTTTCCAAAGATGACACAGCTCAAATGTGGAGAGCAGAGATTTGAACACAGGTCTGGTCTGTCTTAACTTTGAAATCTCACCTCTTTTCAGACATTTCACAGTATCTCAAGGATAATGAGGATTAAAAAAATCCTATCTAAATGGAAGAATATTTCATTTGGCAGTTGGATAAATCATAGAAAAGATTTTGATTGTATTTTATAGGTGCTAATGGTTTTCTTTGTAATATCACTGTGTTGTTAAGGATGTATATGTAATTGTAGGAAATCATTCATGAAGTACCGCATAATTGCTTACATGAATATTGCTGTCTATTTTTTCAGCAGTGTTTTGTCAAGTGGGATAAACTGTCCAGTATAGTTTTGGTTGTTATGAGGTAAAGGGGCTTCGGGGCAGACAAAGAGAATGAGTTTACTGAAAAAGACCTATTTTAGCATGAAAAATATTTGCTTGGAAAATGTGGAATGTTTGTTTCTGTTTTACATACACAAGAATTTTTGAAACAAAATGAGTGTACTGGTATGTGATATAGGGCATAAGGTATTTCTTCCCTTTTACTTCCCCTGCAGTATTTGGCTTTTTGCACTCTGAAATCAGAATGGCCGTTCATACTTACAGGCTGCCTACAGAGTTGCCATAGTAACGGGCTGTTGGTTTTAAGTGAGCATGCTCGGAAAGACAGGAAGGTTTTGCAGAGGCTTGGCGGGTTGCCAATGGAGGTTTGCCAGATGCTTTGAAATGGGCCGTCTTTCTTTTCCTTTCATGTAATGTCTGATTTTTATGTGGAAGAGAATGTAAGTAGTGCTGTATAACCCTGCGGATGCTATGCCCTAAGAGGGAAAGCAAATATTGCAAGTCAGACTGAAAAATGTTCAGATACTGTACTGATTAAGTAGAAGGGGAATCTAACCATTTTACATGTGAAAGAAAATGCAGCATATAGGTAAGATTTTTTTTATATATTACCATTTTGATTGCCAAAGATGAGGTTAAAGAATTTTAGGTATTGATGATATGGCTGATATGGTAGGACTTGTAACCAAGCGTAATTGTTTCATGTAAAAGAGACAGTAGGAGTCTATTTTTAGAATATCAGGATGAAGGCTATTTTTCTGAAACATAAGATAGATTTTGAAATGAAAATGATAATGACAGTTTGGAAAAATTTGGGATTTAAAGTCTAAACATTAAATGTGATTTTTGTATTTTATCTGTATTTATTTATAGATTATATGTTTTCAGGGTAAATAGGCCACATTTTCAGGGTGTGAACTGTTGCAGTCTGGTTTTGCTTTTTTTTTTTTTTTTAAATTAACATTGAAGTTAGGATCTTATATTGCCAAATACCGAAATACATAGTCTCTTGATTTTTGCTAATACTTTTAATTTGTATCCCTTTCAAAATTGCATTTTCCCTGATCCCCACCCCCCCAAAAAACCTGAAATTTTAAACAAAGAGGGTTAAAAAGGCTGTGTAGTAAGGCTAGAGAGTATGGCTGTGAAATAGTAAGTAGTAAATAGTGGTCTTATAGCTATTAATTTGTAAAAGTCGTAATGTTTTATTTAAGCTGTGAGTAAATGTTAGTAAAAAAAAGAATGAAGAGCAGAGGCAAGCTCTGTTACCTATTGTTTGCAGGTAGTAAGTAATTTAAAAAGGTAAGGACCTTTGTAAGGATAGTATCTTCTTAAAATGTATTACTTAAATTATGAACTGTTAAAACTAAGTGAACCAAGATGCTTTTCATCTACTAAAGAAAAAAAAAGCACAATCACAAAATGTAGTCACTGATTATATGATTATTTAAAACTATTTTTCAGATATTCATTTTCATGCATATACTTTATTGAATTACCTAATAGAAACTAATTTCCTCTTTTTCTCTGGCTGTACAAGTAGATTTTCTTGAGTGAGATTTGGTTGCTTTAGAAAAAAAAAAAATCAGCTGCATTTCTTGCTCTTGGATTTAAGATTTAGATGCTGAATCATTCTAACCTGTCTTGGACAGTAATTTTTAAAAATTTGATATATTGTAAAACTGAAAAACAGTTTAGTCTATATTTAGCAAAGGAAAAAAATGGATATGGTATAAAATGAATTAAAATCTGATAAGCCAGGGCCTACCTGGCTTAGTCATTACAGGCCTTTACTATATAAATGAGGCTAAGCTGTTGTATTTACATTACAGATCCTATTCTTCCCAAAATGTAATTATGCTGTGCTTTCCATGAGGATTTAATGTTGCTTGACAATGATCAAAAAGATCTTTTATAATATTCTATAAACCACTGTAACAATACTTTAGCCAGCCATTTGGTGTTTGTAAATTTTATGCAGTAGAATCATACAAGTGTTAGATACTTCTGCAATACTAATGGGCAGTGGACATTGTTTTTATATTTGATACTTTGAGTACCCTAACATAGCCTTAAATAAGGAGATTTGAGATTTACTGTGGAGGAGCATCTTTTATACTTAATATTATTTTGAATTCCTAAGCATTGGTAGTTCAGGATTTGAGTACAAGAAATATATTTCATACTATTACTGGGTAGGAAGAGACTTGAGAGTCTGACAGGAAGTAGGTCCTACCTATATTGATGACTCTACATTTTAAGTCATTGATAATTATATTGAAAAAGGTTCTGGAGGATATTTTTGTGGGTATTACTTAAATGTCTTTTGTTAGGACGTTTTTATATTAGAAAAGATATTACTGAATTTCCTTTTGAGTTTTGAAATTGATTGAAAAGTTCATGTAAACATAAACAATGATGTCAGGTATTCATTTACTCTTATATTCACTTTGGATGAATGTAGAAATGTTGTCTAAGGGTAAAATAAATAGGTGATTGTTTAGAAGACTGAATATCAGGTGGGAATTTGACTAGTCTTAGTTCTTTTATCCTTTTGGTTTGCTATAGGTAGGCTTATATGTTGGGCCCTTTCAAAAATCTCCTCTAATTTCATATTTAGTAATGAAAATTAGAATTTAGTGAATTTTTATAAGAAATGCTCTTTTTTGTTTAGAAGTATTGACACCCATTTCTCCAGTCGTTGAATTTCTAGGGATCACTGTTACATTTAATTCCTAGGATTACATTCCCCTATTATAAAAAGCATAAGTGCTTGAGCTTTTTAATTCATCGAAATGTGAGTTTTTTTAATGTTTAAATCAAGTGTTATTTTTGTGTATTTATGCCTTTTTGTAGATCAACCATAAAGGCATTTGTTAGTGATCATTCAAGATCACTTTGGGTATAAACCTATAGTAAATGCTTGATAACTCAGGAAAATCATGTTAAGTCAATAAAGTTTACAGAAAATTTAAAGGCAATGTTAGTATTTTAGGTATATCTAGTCACTCCCGCTGCCAGTCAGGTGTTTCTGAGTAGACCCTATAAAGCCAGGCTTCAATGAATAACTGAGGCTTTAGCTTGCATTCAAATGTAATGACTTATCTGCTAAGGTCTTAAAGTGTAGCCTGTTAAATAAGCAAGCAAAAATGTCCTAATGTCTTTAGCAAAACCTTTCTTCACAGTGTTAGCATAAGACTCTAACCAAATTAGGATCACCTAATCAGATTAATGAGGATTGCACATCTGTACACACACATACACCTACATTTTAATGTACTTATGGAAAAAGGTATTTTATAGTTGTGGTAGTAAGACTGATTTTAAAACCTTAGATTTGATAGCATGTGAACCACAGCTTGATGACTGAAAGTAAGATGTATGTACCTTTTAAAATGGGGGGGGAGATTACTAATTTGTTATAGGCAGGTTGTTTGTAAACTGTTTTGTGAAATTATAAAACAGTGTCTTACCACATAATGAATATATTAGGCATGACATGTGGTTTCTGAAATTTTCTGTTTAAGTGTACACACAGAGAAGAATGGTACCACTCTAAATTTTGTGATTAACAAATTTCACTGGGCCTTCAATACTATTACTCGGTTCTCAGTTTCTATAATCTAATCATTATCTCCTCCATTAAGCCAGCAACCCTACCCCCACTCCACTCACTTTGGAAAGAAACTAGGAGCTTCAAATTGGGAGCCAGCTCTAAACCCCACCTGCCTGCTCTCCTTCCCTTAATGTACAATTGATAGTATGTTGTCCTCTTCTGTAAGATGAGTCCCTCTTTTTAGGCTCTGGATCTCATTCCCTTCTTTCTTGTCTTAGACTGTGAAGTATCTCTTTTCTTTCCAGCATCTTTAATCTATTCCTTTCTGTTGTATCCTTCTTATCAGCTTTTAAAAACATGCTTACATCTCTTCCAGCCTTCTGGCAACCTGTCCAGATTCCTTCCACCAACCCCTCCACCTTATGGCCAGATTGCTCAGAGGTATATACACCGTTGTATTTCCTGACACTACCACCCTGCCCCCCGTTCACTCAATTCATTGTAGTGCATCTTGTACTTCCACCACACCTAAAACAACTAAGATCACCAGTGACCTCCAACAAATTTTTGTCATGATTTCATTTGACTCCTTAGTAGGTATTCAGCATCTTTGACTTGCCTACCTTCTTAAATCACCTGACATACATGACATTACATTTTTTTCTGGTTTACTTCCTAACTAAATGATGTAATGACTCCAAATCTATATGTGCATCAAAGATGTCTCTTATGTCTCTTCTTAACTCCAGGCATTTATATTAAAATTCCAATGAGGATTTCTTCATATTTTCAAAGTCCTCAAACTCTATATGTGCAAGACTGCACTCATCTTTTCCCCCAAACCTGTCCTTTCCCTGTTTGTTCCTAATCTACTTGAATAGAAGCACCATCCACCCAGTTACTCAAGCTAGATAAATGGAAGTCACCTTAGTCCTCTCACTCTTGCCTCCCTATCCAATGAGACATCAGATCCTGTCTCTTCTACTTACTTTATATTATAGCTCTCAAATTTGCCCACTTCCCTCAGTTTCTACCCTCTGTCACCTTAGTTCAAGCCACTCTTCTCTTTCACCTAGCTAGACTGGTGCAGTAGCAACTTGTTCTTTCCATGTCCATGCTTTCCCTACTCCAGTCTGTTCCTCTGTACTGCATCGAAGTAGGTTTTATAAAACTAGAAATATAAAAATGAGATTCCTCTTGGAATAAATTAATTTTAGGGCACAAAAATAAAAATAAATACCAGTCATTGACGATAAAACTGTGACTAAAATTAGCGTGTCTTACTTCATGGAACTTATTGAGCACTTATAACATGTTGAAACTTTGAGGGCTACAAACATGAATAACCTAAAGTAAAAAAAAATCTCAGCATTAACACCTCTCTCTCCCTCTCCCATGCTCTCTTTCTCTCTGCTGCAGGGGGAGGGGTCGTCTTTCCATCATCAGGTGGCAAGACTAATTCAGGCATTGACCCTCTCTGTGGACTGTGACAGTAGCTCCCCTTTCCCTTCCAATCCAGCAAACTCAGAGAACTTTTAAAAATACAAATCTGACCTAATTCCTCTCTAGCTCTCTCAAACCTCACATCTACCCAGTGTCCAGTTCTGATTCTCTAACATATCATTACAAAGTCCTTTCCTAATCACAGCCTGCCTTTGCAAGCCTCATGTTTATGCTGTTTGCTCTTGTTCCCGGGCTGTATGCTCTTCACATTCTGAGGCTTTCCCTACTATTACCACCATCACCGCACCCCCAGCAGAACCATTCATCCCCTCACCTTGCTCCTATATTCTTTTATGTATTTTACAACACTTATCACATTTTGTCGAATTGGCTGGTTTTACATTTCTACACCTCCTGCCAGACTTGAGGGCCAAAAGTGTCTTCTGATTTGAATTGCAATACTTTTGCAAAAGTCTGTGATTCATGGTAACTATCAAAAATGTTTGAGCTGTATTTGAAGGCATAGTGTCCAAAGTCAGAAAATACATAATCTAGTAGTAGATAGATATACAACTACTATAATACTAGGCAGTTATACTCCTGCTAACTAAAATTGTAAATTGCTTAAAATTATGATCATATTCATGCCTCTTCTATATCCTTAGCCCCCTTCCCTGCGCTGGCATTTTACGGGGTGCATAGTTACTCTTCACATCCTTGACTAAACAAAGGGAAGAAGGCTCATCAGCAGTCTAGTGGGTTCTTCCTCCCATTATTATAGCCCTCTCCCACTTCAAAACCCTTGAGGGATGAAAAACCCTCTTGGCTCCCGACCGGGAGAGAGACCCTGCAGGTATTGTGATAGCAAGCACAGCCCCCATACAAAAGTCATAAAGGCAGAGTCTTCTAGTTGGAGGCATTTTCTCCCATGTGCAGTTTTACTCTAAGGTGACCAACAAGACAGCTGTTTTAAAAAAAAAAATGATTGTGAAGAATTACTTATTGTAAGAGATTAAGCAATTTTGAGTTTTGCGAAGACCATCAGGTAAATTTAAAACTTTGTTTATAGCGTCATCTTTTTTTTTTAATCGAAATAAATTTCCTTTCAAGCAGGCAGTTGTTTTTAAGTAGAATTCTTTATTCATTTATATCTTGTTTTTTACACCTGATGACTGCATTCTGAGCTTAAAATTTTATGGCTATAGTTTCTCATGGTACTTAAAACACTCTTGACATCCACTAACTTTTAATTCCAATGAATTTAAACTACCAATTTTTATCTATAAAACTATATTCTTAATCATTAAGAATTTATCAAATGTTTGGTAAAACCTTAATAAATACCTAATTTGCAATTGATGGGTTCATTTTGTTTACTTGCTTTTGGAAGAAACTTTGATTTCAAACCAGTGCTTTGTAAAAACAATTGCTTTTACATATACTGGATACAACAGTCTTCTTTGAATTCTGTAAGATCATAAATCTAAAAATGAGGTGTTAGTCTGAGGAGAGACTATTGTGATTATGAGGGACAGGCAAAGCATAGAGCCAGTCTGGTATAAGTTGTTTTTGTTTATTTCCCCATACCAGAAGTCCTTAAAATTAGTATCTGAAATGATTCTTAGGCTACCAGATTAATCTTTTCTTGAGTTAACTCATTGGCAGTTGTTTTTACAACCTTGTAAAAGCAAAATTTTTTAATTCACTTGAGGAAAAAATTGCCATCTCTTGATCTGAGTATTTAGTAAAGACCTCTATTAACTCTGTAGTGATTATTAAGTCTGTATGTATATTGCTAACTATTAAGTCTGTATATTGCTAATTTTTGAGGCTTACTAGAACTTTGACTTAAGTTTCTTAATATTTTGTTAAACTGAAAGTACTCCGATGCTATAAGTCATTCTTAATGAATGTACTGAAAGAAAAAAAAGACTGTACTGAGGGAAAGACTTCTCCCTTGATTGCCTCATGCTTTTTTTATTATATATTTTAATCGACCTTGATTGCCTCATGTTTTTTTAATATATTTTAATTAACTACATGTTTATTGATCTTGGCTATATAATTAGCTGTTAAAAACTTAAAAAAATTTTTTTGCTCGCTGGATTTGTGAGCACTCAATATTTATTGCTTGACAGTTGCCTTTGCTTTGAATATGGCCTTGAAAGACAAAAGTCTGAATTCTTGTTTTGGAACATGGAAAAATAGTAGTACTCTGGGGCTTCCCTGGTGGCACAGTGGTTAAGAATCCTCCTGCCAATGCAGGGGACACGGGTTCAAGCCCTGGTCCGGGAAGATCCCACATGCCGCGGAGCAGCTAAGCCTGCGTGCCACAACTACTTAGCCTGCCCTCTGGAGCCCACGCACCACAACTACTGAGCCCACGCGCCACAACTGTTGAAGTGTGCGCGCCTAGAGCCCGTGCTCCGCAACAAGAGAGGCCACCACAATGAGAAGCCCGCACACTGCCACGAAGAGCAGCCCCTGCTCACTGCAACTAGAGAAGGCCCGTGGGCAGCAAATCTATTTAAAAAAAAACAGTAGTACTCTGAAATTAAATTATGATAATTTATATGAAAGAAATATATCAGTGTTTTCTTTGTTTCTCCGTAGTATTGTTAAACTTCAAGAATTTTCCCAAATATTAATTTATAAGTAGTCTATCAGAAAAGGAAATATTTTATTAAAACCCAAAATTCATTTGTTTGCATAAGGAGAAATCATTAGGTTTATATAATTAGTAAAATGTAACACACAAATAGGTATTTGTAGGAATAGTTATTTCTGTATGAATGTTTCCATTAGTTTTTTTTTTTCCAGAGAACTAAATTGTAGTATCTAGTTTCCTTCCCCGAGAAATAATTTTCATTGTTCTATTTTAAGGGGTTGCAAAGTCAACTACAGAGGCCCTGCAAGAAAGGCAAATGAGAAAAGCAGGCTACTGTGATACAAGAGGAGCTGGTGGAGTCTGGGACAAAATAAAATTTATATGGCTCATTTACATGCATTTAAATTTCTTTAAAACATTGTGCTATCCAAACAAAAAACCTTTGCCATGCGACTTCGCAGCCTCTGGTTTATATTCATTCAGTAGTAACAAAATTTTAATATTGGTATGTGGATTATTTTAAAATAATAAATACATTTGTAATTATTACGCTCATCTATCAGTATATTCCTATGGGCCACATGGTATTTTGAGGATTTTTAAAAAAACACCAGGGCTTCCCTGGTGGCGCAGTGGTTGAGAGTCCGCCTGCCGATGAAGGGAACACGGGTTCATACCCCGGTCCGGGAAGATCCCACATGCTGCAGAGCGGCTGGGCCCGTGAGCCTTGGCCGCTGAGCCTGCGCATCCGGAGCCTGTGCTCCTCAACAGGAGAGGCCACAACAGTGAGAGGCCGGCGTACCACCAAAAAAAAAAAAAAAAAAACAAACACCAGATGAGGTGAAAACACTCTCACCCCATTCCTAAACCTTTTCCTCATGGCTAATCTTAGTCCCCACAGTGATAATTAACGGGAAGGTTCAAGTGATAAATGGGGTGAAGAGTAGAGATTGTGTATCTTGACAGTTGCATCAAACCAGCTCTATCAAAAATGAATTAAAATATGGCATTGTAGGATTTTGAGAAAAGTTCATATTTTCTGGCTTCATTAAAATTTTATCCCCTTACCTTGGGTTCCCAAAACAAAAACAAGACATTGTGTCTCCTATTGTTCTGTATATTTATATATTTTATCTTTACAGCCTGAGGAAGAACCTGATCCTGAAGAGAGGGACAGCTTCCTTCAACAGCTTTATAAGTTTATGGAAGACAGAGGTATTTTCATGCTTATTATTTAAAAGCAGGCATTTCTGGGAATTCCCTGGCAGTCCAGTGGTTAGGACTCAGCATTTTCACTGCTGAGGGCCCAGGTTCAATCCCTGGTCTGGGAACTAGTGCGGCATGGCCAAAAAAAAAAAAAGTAGACATTTATTTTACTGTTTTATATTGTAGGTTTATGTATTATTTTTGTTCAAATCATAGTACAGGGATTTGGATTTCAAGCCTAAGAATCAGTTATAGCTGATAATAATAATTAAGTATTGGGAATAAAGACAACTACTGATATCTAGTTTGAGTACAAATGTAGAGGAAAAGTAGTTTTGGTATAATTAAATTTTATCTTCTTGAGACTTATGAAACCAGAAAATATTATAATAATATTTGAGTAATAGAAAGTGAACAATCATAACGTAAATCTATATACCCATTATTTACTAATGGCGTTTTTGTGCCAAGTAAACTAGTCTGATCCTTGGTCTCAACAAATTAAACATAATAGCCCCTATCTAAACGGAGTAGGAGTTCTAATAAAGTTAGAAGAAATAGAAGCTTTATAAATCATCATACTTATTGACATTATGTCAGTCCTGGAAATCCTCAGATAAATTGGTTCTAGTGGCCTTCAGCAATGATCCTTCAGATTACTGCCTTCCGTCTTAATGTTTGTGTTGAAGCATTCAAAATGGAACCATGGCCTAAAATGTGCCCTTTCCATTGTATGTTTTCTTGCCCAGGCTTCTTGAACCAGCAACATCATTGGCTACACCTTGCAGGTCCAAGGTTTGATTTAGTTTTGTCCAATTCAGTGGCAGTTAGAGAGGTTATTTTATTAGTTGTGGCTGTAAAACTAAAGACCACCACAATACTGTGTAAAGAATATAGAGGGTATTTTGTGTTTTATATAATTTGAGGTTCTTTAACTATATGCCTCTGATTAGTGATATTTGGGAAATTAGAAATTGATAAGCTTTGTTTTCAACTTAGTATTTTCCGTTGGAATTAACGTTGTATTTCTGCTCTCTGATATTTAAAAGGTACTCCAATCAACAAACCACCTGTTTTGGGCTATAAAGATCTCAATCTCTTCAAACTCTTCAGACTGGTTTATCATCAAGGTGGATGTGACAAGGTAAGTAAGACTGTAATGCAAAGTTAAATTGTCTAATGTTGCACTATAATATGTACTTTAGGTAATAAACACATTTTCTTAATGAACATACAGTATTAGTGTAAAGATTATTTCCCTTTGTAAACATTAACAAATAAAAACTTAATTTTCCAGATTGATAGTGGTGCTGTATGGAAGCAAATTTATATGGACCTTGGCATTCCTATTTTGAATTCAGCTGCTTCCTACAATGTAAAAACTGCTTATAGAAAGTAAGTAGTATAGTTTATTCATCAAAGAATACATATTCACAAGGAGTATTTTCCACTTAATTTGTTAACAATTAAATAAGAACACGTCAATCAAAGAACATTAAAGTCAGAGAAAGTGTATAAAAAGGTTTCGGTTAACTGATACTGTGATTGAAAGTTATTTCAGTGTACCAAGTCTGCTTTACTCCATTTTTCATGTTCTGATTTTCTTTTCAAAATCACAGATACAGGCAGTGTTTATAGTCTGAAATTACAATACATGTTATAGAGTTGTACCTTTTGTGGTGAACAGCCTTCATATCAAAACTATGATAGCTGTGTTCAGTTATCACAAGCTCAGATTTTTCAGGAAAGAAATTTTATTTTCTGATCAATATTTTTGTCTGTTTTCTGATATAAAACACCAAGAAATCAGTAACAGAAAAAATACTTTGCAAAAAAAAGGCTTGAGTTTTACTTTTCAAAAAATATGTGTGTGTTTAATATAGTATTCAAGTTAAATGTAAAGACTAAGATTTCTTAAAATGAAATATTGTTTGTTTAGGTATCTCTATGGTTTTGAGGAGTACTGCCGTTCTGCAAATATTCAGTTCAGAACTATTCACCACCATGAACCAAAAGTAAAAGAGGAAAAAAAAGACTTAGAAGAATCCATGGAAGAGGCTTCAAAAGTAGATCAAGAAATGCCTTTAGTAGAAGTGAAGAGTGAACCTGAGGAAAATATTGATTCAAACAGTGAAAGTGAAAGAGAAGAAACAGAATTAAAATCTCCAAGGGTAAGTAGTTAAGACTAGTTTTATCTAGTTTATTTTTAGCATTATTTTAATCTTTTTATTATGGGAATTTTCAGGTATACACAAAAATAATCCTATGAACCTAGTTTATTTTCCAGTATTTGGTGTGCTTCAGCCAGGCTAGCCTAGCTCCCTTTCTCTAAATATACCACATATTATTTCTTCTACCTGAAAAACCATTCCTCCTCTTGTTCTCTGTTTATGTTTGTTCAGGTCATTCTCATCTGGGGTCCATCTCAAATATTCACTTCCGTCAAGTCATTTGCTAAAGTGACACCTCACTGAAGCCTATGCTGGTCACCTTACCTAAAATAGTAACCTACCTCCTTTCTTTGGCACTGGCAATCCCTCTAATGTTGCTGTTTCTATCTGTAATTTACTTACTTGTTCAGTTTACTATTTATTGTTTCTTTTACCCCACTCTGGACTAGTATCACACTCCACAAGGGCAGGGATTAGTGTTTATTCCATTAATTGAGAGATCCCAGGCATCTAGAATAGTGCCTGGCACATAGTAAGGACTTATTAAATAGTTGTTCAGTGAATGAATCTCCTCTTCATAATACCTGTGCCCTCAGCCAGGTGGGATCTTTTCTTTCTCTTGACTTCACAACACACTGTACAGCTCTTGGTGGCAGTTTTTCATGGTCTGCCTTGTTTCCTAGTCATGTGCACACTGGTTTTATGTTCTAACTCTACTCTTCCTCTCCATTAGTATATAACTCAAATCAGGAATTGTCCCTCAGTATTTTGATCTTTGTCTGATGATGTCTACACAGTAGGATTTATCAAATTTTAGAAGTAGAAAGAAAATTTAATCACACTGTCAAAGAAGTTCACTTATTGTAATGCATCTTATTTTTCAGTGAAATTGTATTTAAAAGAAAAGGTGAAATCATCTTCTCTTTTATTTGCTCAGAAACCATTTTTTAAAACTGTCCATTTTATCATCTAGTAAATGGAATCTTCTCGTGAATTTCATGAAACATCCAAAGTGGTTTGTTTCTTTTCTTTCTTTAATTTTTAAAAGTTGTGGTAAATACACATAACATAAAATTTATCATCTTCACCATTTTTACATGTGCAGTTCAGTGGCATTAACTACATTCACATTGTTGTACAACCATCACCACCATCCATCCCCAGAACTTTTTTCATCTTGCAAAACTGAAACTGTACCTGTTAAACAGTAAGTCCTCTTTCCTCTCTTCCCCAGCCTCTGGCAACCACCCTTCTACTTTCTATGAATTTGACTACTCTGCGTACTTCATATAAGTGGAATTATGTAGTATTTGTCCTTTTGTGACTGGTTTATTTCACTCTGCATAAGGTCTTCAAGGTTCATCCATGTATGCATTAGAATTTCCTTCCTTTTTAAGACTGAATAATATCCATTGTATGTATTGTGGACATACTTCCTTGTCATTACATAAAGACCCTCCTCATCTTTATGTAAAACATCTGCAGAGTACTGCATAGTATGGATGTATCATAAATTTACCTTCCTCAAGATTTTGTCCAATTTTTTATGATTACAAAAAGTGATGCAATAAATATGCTTGTAAAAATGTCCTCCCCATTTATTTAAATATAGAGGTTTGTAAAAGTGTCCTCCTCATTTATCTGAATACAGAGACCAGGCTTCTAAAAATGGGATTTCTGGGATAAAGGTATAAGTTATACAAACCTAAATTTTGATGGATAACAGATGCTTTCATTCATTTACCTACAAATATTTAAAGAGTACCTGCCATGTACCAGGCACTGTCTAGATCTGAGGTTACAGAAGTGAATAAGACAGAGACCCTGCCCTCATGGAACTTACATTTAAGTTCTTTTTTTTTTCCCTACCTTTGATGTTTAAATAGCTAGTTCCTAGCTATTTAAACTAGGGAACTAGGTAAAACATTTGTTATACTGAAATATTGTTAAGTATTCTAGTGCTCCCAAAGTTCTTGGCTCTTTTTTCTTTTTTTTTTTTTGGTGGTACGCGGGCCTCTCACCGTATACTGCGCCACCAGGGAAGCCCGTTGGCTCTTTTTTTATCCTCACTTTATTCCAAGTAGAGGGGAATTCTACCAGTGTATAGAATTCTGCCAGTGTATAGAGGTTGACTGGAAGGAGAATTTAGGAGATAATGAACTGGCTCAACAGTTTCATGGTCATTTGAGCATGCAACAAGAGACTGGATAAAAGCTGCTGGGCATATAACAAGTTACTGCTGGCCTAGTGAGCTCTCCAGATACTCATTCAAAGAAATGAGCTAACTTTTTGGCCATTCATACAGTTCAGTCCTTTTAAAATGTAATCACACTGAAACACAGTGATATGTTAATTTTATCTTAGTAAACAGTAGAATTAGAGATGACAGAACTTCTAAAAACTTAAGGGACTGATTTATTATTATTAACTTATATTATTATAGTCAAGAATATTAAAAGTGAGATAATAGAGTGAACACGGGAGAAAATTTTTATTTTTTATGTAGTATGTAGCCAGTACACTTGGACATAATTACATAATTTACATGGGTTATTCTTTTCCTTTTGAGAGGAAGAGAAAAGTATTCAGGAGTTGATGGGTTATCAGTGTCATGTCTCAAGCTAGAGAGAAGAAGAGTCATTGCTCTGAAGGTTTAAGGAAAAGATACATTTTTCTACGTTTTTTTGCCCTTTGTAGTGATAGTTACTTTAAAGCTTTTATCCGCCTATTAGGGACGAAGGAGAATTGCTCGAGATGCAAATTCTATTAAAAAGGAAATTGAAGAAGAGAAAACAGAAGACAAATTAAAAGATAATGATACAGAAAATAAGGATGTAGATGATGACTATGAAACTGCAGAGAAAAAAGAAAATGAGTTACTACTGGGGAGAAAAAATACACCAAAGCAAAAGGAGAAGAAAATTAAAAAGCAGGAGGATTCTGACAAAGACTCAGAGGAAGAGGAAGAGAAGAGCCAAGAGAGGTACATTATCTTATATTTGTTCTCCAGAAGCACCTGTCTGGGGTACAGCAGCGCTCTGTTCCTGCTTAGAGATTCAGGTTTGAGGGAATGTTTTCTTATTGGGACTTCCATTCCTCTTGTCTAATGAAGGTGAGACACATTGTGAAGATGATGTGTATCGCCTTTCGGAATTGGAGAATATACTGGTCGCACCATTTTAATAGCACTTGTGCCCTAAACAGTGGCCTCAAAGAAGGCTGCGCCACCCAGTCAAAAGAAAGGTCCTGCAGTTGACAGCAGGGAAGGGAGCTGGAGAAAAATGGAGGAAGTGGACAAGAGGAAACAGCGACAGCAAAAATTCCATTTTAAAAAAGGTACAATGTGGGAAAGCTAACAAACACATGGGTGCACAGTACTAGCAGATGTTTCTGTGTGTTAGCTTTATCTAAGACATTTTTCTTTTTCAAGTTATTGTATTAGAATAAGTGGCATGCACCCCTGATTCTAGTTTGGAAAGTACATTCTTGCCCCACATCACAACAATTAAATTTCGGCCTTTTAATGTTCATCCTGTTTGCTGTTGAATGAAAACTGTTTTTGTTTTTTCTCATGTCACACATATGGACTGAATTGACTTAAACATAACCAATGATTAGGCAGTCTAGCTAGACACTGTAATGTCCAACTATGTTCAGTTGGCCATTTCTTTGTTGTCAAATGGACTTACTAATTTTTAGACACTACTAAAAAATGAATTCTAATTCAGCAACAGCAGCATAACACACTTACTTGTATAGAAGCTCTCCTCCATAGTTATTTTTTGATTATCATCTGATGCTAAATTTTCTAGAAATTTGAGTTACTAAGCAAAATTGGGAACAGTGGCCTGCTGCCTCCGACTAGTGGCTGACACCCATCTGAAAATTAACCGTTGAGAAAATTACTGGAAAAATAGTAATGATTGGTGAGTGGGAGAGGTAATTTTATGATTCAGTACAAATAGGTACAGGAGCATTCACAATTACGTGTGAATTAGATTAGTGAATAAAGCATGTTCTGTCGTGAAATATGATTAGGATTAGGGAAAGTGGGAGGAAATAATTGGAGTTGAGTATAATGATGTGAGTATAGTATTTGAAATATTTGGACAATAAATTTAAGCAAAGATAAACCACTTAAAAAGGAAGGCCTAATTACAGTTTGAAGATTTGTTAAAAATAAGCATCAAAATGTGTATATTTTATAGTAATGCATCAAACATGTAATACACATATATATATACACATACACACTATGTGGTTTAAAAAGCCTTTATAATTAATTGATATGTAAATGGAATAAATATTTATTTTAGAGACAGAAAATTTCAGACTTGAATATGAAGAATGATATTTCCTTTTACTAAATAAAAATTGAATATACAAACATAGTCTGTATTCTCATTCAGTAGCAGGAATTATGGAAATAGGAAACTTTTTTATTTATAGAGACTTCTGTCTTAAATAGTTTCTCATGGTGTTTTGAAATTACCTTATCAAGATATAATTGGAAGATGCCCTTGGAAAGAAAACATTCCCACTGCTAATGGGTTATCAGAGCTTCTTCATGTCGGGTCCCGCAGTGGTCCCTCAAGTACTGCCCTATGTTTATGACAGAACACAGTACCTCCTTTTAAGCTTTTTAAAAGTCTTGTGACACTAGTATGATCTTTGATGCAAATCGTTTCTGAATCCTTCCCAGGCTAATAAAGAATGTTTTATTTATAAAAATATGAAAAATATTGTTGGACCTCCCTATGTGAATCTCCTTTATATCTGATTATCAAAACAAAGAAGAACTGATAGGAGATGTGTAAAAACAAATAGGAATCAACATAAGATATGCAAAGCTTTGTTCTCCTGGTGCTATCCCACAGTTATAACAAGTGGCCTAATACTCAAGTATCTATTGTTTCTTTGTTAGGGTGGGGAAACCTTTAAAATAGAAACTATCAAGAGTTTAAAAGATAGAGTTACTAAGGTAGTTAGCCCTTGTTCATTATTTTGCCCACCAAAAAACTAGTCTTGGTTAAGAACCATTCTGAATTGAGCAATAAGTGGTAGTAAAGTAGACTTAAAAGATATTTTAGTTGCAGGAAGTTAAAAACTATCTTTAGGTCATTTTCACATGTAAGGTGGCACTTGAGTATGAATCCTAAAGACTTTTTCAAAGCATGTTGTCCTTATTTTGCTTTGTCAGAAGTGACTTATTTGACTCCACATCATCATAAACTGTGATTATTGATTGGCCTTTAAGAAGTATGGATTTACTTTTGGTACAGTGCACCTTTGCATAATAAATAAATTCCTTAGTAAGTAGTCTATAAAAATCTTCTCCTTCTCCTCCTTCTTCTCCTCCTCCACTGACATGAAGTAGGTTATGACTCTTCTACATGTCGGATTCTTTTAGCATATATTATTTTGTTTTCCATTAAGTTATTAGTAGCATTATCAATGTTATAACTTACTGCAGGGAAGAAACTGAAAGCAAATGTGACTCTGAAGGGGAGGAAGATGAGGAAGACACAGAACCTTGCCTAACAGGAACCAAAGTGAAAGTAAAATATGGACGAGGGAAAACGCAGAAAATATATGAAGCCAGTATTAAAGGCACTGAAATTGATGATGGAGAAGTTTTATACTTGGTACATTACTATGGATGGAATGTCAGGTAAGCAAGAAATTATTTTCTTTTTTTGAAATTTCTTTCATTGGTTCAGAAAGATCAATTTAATGTTTTAAAGAACTAAAGCAAATAGTATATATGTATTTACAAAGCACCTTGTATCTGAATTTTCCAAGACTCCTATCATTCCCACTGTTTTACTAGCTATGTCAGTACTTCCAGCCAAAGGTCACCAGGATCACATCTGTAGTTGAACAAGTTGGATTTATTACTCATTTTCAGTGAGGGAGAACACACAGCTTGGAGAACCACATGGCACCTCAGTTAGAGGGTGGATCTGTGAAAGCTTACAGTACCACCTTGGGGAAAAGCAATAGCCCAGGATTCTGTGGAAACATCCTGTAGGGGGAGCCAGGCCCATGGCGCCCAACAGTGCAAGTGGTTTTGTTTGTTTGTTTATTAAATTTATCAGAAATCAAGCCTGTATCAAGCACTGTAACAATTCTGAATTGGTTAATTAATAAAAAAAAATATTAGATAGGACTTAGATCTGAGCTTCTGTTAGGTGATTTTGGGGAGGGTTTAAGGAAACGGGGCTTTGCACTAGACTGGATGCTGTCAAGAAGTGGGGGGTAATTCTGTGATTGGTTCTCTTAATCTTATCTATAAGGAGAGAAGACTAGAGCAAGGTTAATGCTATAATTGGTAAAGCAGCAGCAGTCAGGAAAAAAAAGGATGTTTGGTCATTTTTGTGGCTTGGACAATGTTCCTGTTTTTTTCTGTGTTGAGACACAACTAGGGAGTGGTCTTGTTTTTGTCTTGATCCATTATGGTCACAGAACAGACCTGTCTGATGTTGATGTTCTGTGAAATTGTTCACATTCAACATGAGAACAACACGCCCAAACTGTGAGGGCCAGAACAGCTCTGTAGCAACAGCAAGGCCCAGCTAATAGTACCAGGCTAGTTCCTGAATGTCAGGGACTACTTTTCTCTTTCTCCTTTAGAAAGTCTTGTGTGTTCAGTACCTCTGCTTGCCCTGTAGTTGCTTTGAGCCAGAGTGCTCCAAAATTTCCCTGCATACTCAGTGTGCCCTGTTATGCCTCAATTCCCTCATCTGAATTGGGGAAGACAGAGTACCTACTTTACAGGGATTCTGTGAGAAGCAGTGCTAATATCTATATTAACATGCAAAGTTAATATAATTAGTGCCTAATATAGTTAGTAAGTGCTCAATAAACATTAACTGTTTTCTTTAGTGAGGGGGAGTTTGGTTTCTGTCCTCTCACGTCATTTTAAAAGAGCATGGTTTTAATGAATAGCGTATGAAACTTTAAAATTTCTTTTCTGTTTTCTCAAACCAGCCCCTGTGCCCTTCACATTTCTGCCAACACTAAAAACAAACTTTTTCGTCCATCTCCCAGTTGTTTTGTATGTATGTACTGAATTTGGGAAGAAAGACCGCACTTACCAACCTCAAGTCCCTGCTTTGCAGTTGCAGCCCATTGTAGCCTTCTTTTTTCCTCAGATTCTATTTAGTTCACATCCATCTACTTTTATTTACCATCAGTGTGTCTGTTCTGCTTTCCAGAATTTCCCCCTCCTATCATCCTTCTGTCTCATTTTTTTAATGTTTTACTGTATGACTCTTCTTCACAGTCATTTTATTACATGCTCATGTTCTTCCTAACTGGTCACCTAACTGGAATTCACATGGTTAATGGGTTTTCATTGACCTTCCTTACTGCTAGATATTGGGTTAATGCAGAAGATCATT
Source organism: Physeter macrocephalus (assembly GCF_002837175.3). Lineage (NCBI taxonomy): Eukaryota > Metazoa > Chordata > Mammalia > Artiodactyla > Physeteridae > Physeter > Physeter macrocephalus. The sequence continues at coordinate 139,989,644 of NC_041224.1, forward strand.
TTTAAACCATAGTATAGGTAGTCATGGTACTGTGTCAGCTGAACTTGTGCATATTGGAACAGTGTCCTTTTGCGTGACTTCACGGTTATTCGGTAACAGTGAGGGTATGGTTCCCATCATGGTGCAGTTCAAAGCAAGGACTGCCTGTAGTTTTCTTGCTTAAATGTTCATATTTTAGATTTTGGTTGAGCTCTATAAATACCTATATATTCATATAATATAAAAGCTGTTATTTAGTTCTAGGAAGTTTAATTCCTTATTTGCCCCTGATTAGTAACTTGGACTGACTATGTTAAAATCCAGAAGTGATGTCAATATTTTGGGAAAGGGGAAAATGAGGAGTTCTTAACTTGAGCTAAACAGAATAAACTTAGGTAAAGGAAATATCTATAAAAAATTTCAGTCTTAGGGCTTCCCTGGTGGCGCAGTGGTTGAGAGTCCGCCTGCCGATGCAGGGGACACGGGTTCGTGCCCCAGTCCGGGAAGATCCCACATGCCGCGGGGTGGCTAGGCCGCTGAGCCTGCGCGTCTGGAGCCTGTGCTCCGCAACAGGAGAAGCCACAACAGTGAGAGGCCTGTGTACTGCAAAAAAAAAAAAAAAAAATTTCAGTCCTAGAAGTGATACAGTTCAGAATAAAATTTTATTAGAAATACTGGAGGCTAGAGAGAGTTCTGAGAGGAAAAGAGTTGAAAAGGACTTCATAAAATAATCTGGAACTGAGCATATTACAAACTTGAATTTACCTGACTTGTTTTGCATTATTCGGTCAATAGAATGAATTCCAGTGCAGAATCAACTTATTTCATTAAGCTCAGATGTGTGGGAGTTGTGGAAAAGAAGGCAGTTCAAACAATCTTGAATCTATTTAGAGTTTGCCTACCCTGCTATCCCTGTAAGCCTGTTTTCCCTGAGAAATCCTCTTGCCTTGCCCTGTTGGTGGCAGGTACATAAAACACCTAGTACAGTACTTGGCACACATGTTACCAGCAAACTAGCATCTGTGCCCTTCGCATTTCTGCCAACACTAGAACCAAATTCTTTAGCCTATCTCACTGTTGTTTTTATTTGGTGAGTACATTTCAAATAAGGTATTCTTGTGAATTTTTAATATATTCTTTATTTTAAGGTATGATGAATGGGTGAAGGCTGACAGGATAATCTGGCCGTTGGACAAAGGTGGACCAAAGAAAAAACAGAAGAAAAAAGCTAAAGTATGTACATAGGTGCCATATCCTTTATGATAGGTACAGGAATTATTCATATTGTATTTTCTATAAATGTTGCTTTTTCTCATTGTATAATCATCTTGAGTCTTTAAAAGTAATTGTGATTTTCTCTTCTACAACCCAGAAGCTTAAAAAGTAAAAAATGTAAACGCATTACCACGCTGTTTCAGGAAAGGTGAAAACCAGCGACCCCTAGGGCACAGACTTCAAACACAAAGGCCTATGAGGTTCTCTAGAAGAGGGGTAAAGTAGGACTGAGAGTGACAAAGAAGAGGTCAAGTTCCTCATCTAGAGAGGATGGAACTAACCACTCTGCTGTGGGATGCAGACCCAGGGTTGCCAGATTTTAGGATTTTTTAAGACAACTGTATTTTTTAAAATGTGAAAGCTGATTTTTAAATGCTGGAAGCTAATACTAAATTTTAAAACATACATTGGCCAGTTGTACCCTCATGCACATCCACAGTTATCAGCCTTTGCTGTAGAGATGATGACGTATCTTTTCCTCAGGGAATAGTAAGAAACAAGGGGGAGAGCTGAGTAGTGTATAGCTCTCTAATGTACTGACTCTGACCTTCACAATATAATTGCAGTATTACAAGTTGAAGTAGAACATCATATTCATATAAGTACAAAAATATTTTAGAAAACGATTTAATTTTTCCATAACTACAGATTAGGAGTTGACATAACAAACCTTTTTGAGTTATAGTTTTCCTTGGAGAAGTAGACTGTTCTTTTTTCATAGGCTGGTGCTTCTCATACGTTTTGTTGTTGTTACCCAGAACAAAGAAGACAGTGAAAAGGATGAAAAGAGGGATGAGGAGAGGCAGAAGTCAAAACGGGGACGACCTCCTTTAAAATCTACTCTTTCATCAAACATGCCATATGGTTTGTCTAAGACTCCAAACAGCGATGGAAAATCAGGTACTAGAAGTGCTCACATCAATATGCCAGACAGCTTACCTCTGTCAAATGGAATGGGAGATGCTCAATTCTGAGAATCACTGGTTTTTTAAAAATCAATAATAAAAATAATAAAACTTCTGTTAGGTGAGAGATTCATAGAAAGTCATCTAGGTTATTTTTTTTTTTTAAGGAATTTTATTTATTTATTTTTGGTTGCGTTGGATCTTTGTTGCTGCGCGCAGGCTTTCTCTAGTTGCGGTGAGTGGGGGCTACTCTTCATCGCGGTGCGCGGGCTTCTCATTGCAGTGGCTTCTCTTGTTGCGGAGCACGGGCTCCAGGCACGTGGGCTTCAGTAGTTGTGGCTCACGGGCTCTAGAGCTCAGGCTCAGTAGTTGTGGCTCACGGGCTCTAGAGTGCAGGCTCAGTAGTTGTGGCGCACGGGCTTAGTTGCTCCACGGCATGTGGAATATTCCTGGACCAGGGATCAAACCTGTGTCCTTTGCCTCGGCAGGCGGATTCTTAACCACTGCACCACCAGGGAAGTCCCTAGGCTTTTACTATATGATTTAAACTACAAAATTTGATTTGAAGAAAATGTTTATTTTGCTGTATCATGTTTATTTAAAATTTAGTGATGTTTTACTTAATTAGGAATAACTTTTCTTGTTATAATACCATAGGAATATTATTTTTTTTAAAAAAATTATTTATTTTTGGCTGCGTTGGGACTTCGTTGCTGTGTGCAGGCTTTCTTTAGTTGTGGCGAGCGGGGTCTACTCTTTGTTGCGGTCTACTCTTTGTTGTGGTCTACTCTTCGTTGCGGTGCGCGGGCTTCTCATTGCAGTGGCTTCTCTTGTCCCTAGGCTTTTACTATATGATTTAAACTACAAAATTTGATTTGAAGAAAATGTTTATTTTGCTGTATCATGTTTATTTAAAATTTAGTGATGTTTTACTTAATTAGGAATAACTTTTCTTGTTATAATACCATAGGAATATTATTTTTTTTTTAAAAATTATTTATTTTTGGCTGCGTTGGGACTTCGTTGCTGTGGGCAGGCTTTCTTTAGTTGTGGCGAGCGGGGTCTACTCTTTGTTGCGGTCTACTCTTTGTTGTGGTCTACTCTTCGTTGCGGTGCGCGGGCTTCTCATTGCAGTGGCTTCTCTTGTTGCGGAGCATGGGCTCTAGGTGCGCGGGCTTCAGTTGTTGTGGCACGTGGGCTTAATTGCTCCGTGGCATGTGGGATCTTCCCGGACCAGGGCTCGAACCTGTGTCCCCTGCGTTGGCAGGCGGATTCTTAACCACTGCACCACCAGGGAATCCCCCATAGGAATATTTTATTTTAACAGAGGGTGCGTTGTCAAGCCATGCGTCCTCTTGTGTGCTGCACTGTCCTACAAAGCAGTGTCTCCTGTAATCTATTGCTGTTCACCTAGGATCTTTCAATAAAGTTGTGACTGTGTTGTTCAAAGACAGGACAAACTAATGTGGTAGAGGCATGTTTTGTGATGAATATAGGTGAACATATTTTATTCTGATTTTACCGATTTTCCCACTTTTCTACCTTTGTATATTTTTCCATGTAATTTAAGGAATGTTAAATTTAGAAAAACGTTCATATAAAAATTTCCCTCCCTTGAAGAAAAAAGCTTTTCTAAACCACAGGATTGCCGTGAGTCCACCATGTGGAGAAAATGGCATCTTTCCTCCTGTTTACTGCCATCTGCTGGAAGGTTGTCATAATACACAAATGCAAGACGTCCACAAAGTGGAAGATGCCCTCTTAGATACATGCCCATGTGCAGTGTACAGTCTACAGAACTATACATGGTCTTGCTAAACTACTTCATAAAAGTAAAAAACTACTTTAAAAAAATTACTTCTTTTGTTTATTTTTGGCTGCATTGGGTCTTCGTTGCTGCGTGTAGGCTTTCTCTAGTTGTGGTGAGCCGGGGCTACTTTTCGTTGTGGTGTGTGGGCTTCTCATTGCGGTGGCTTCTCTTGTTGCAGAGCACCGGCTCTAGCTGCGCGGGTTTCAGTAGTTGCGGCACGTGGGGTCAGTAGTTGTGGTGTGCAGGCTCAGTAGTTGTGGCTCACGGGCTTAGTAGCTCCGGGGCATGTGGGATCTCCCCGGACCAGGGCTCGAACCTGTGACCCCTGTATTGGCAGGCGGATTCTTAACCACTGCGCCACCAGGGAAGTGCCTACTTTTTTTAACATGAGAAAAAATTCTAAATTCTTTATATGATAAAACCACAAAATAAAACTACACACCTTTTCACTTAAAAAGTACATTTAAGCTTGCTTTTTGCACTTCTTTAGAATATGAGCACCATGTGGGTAGAATTTTTGTATTTTACAACTTCTATACCGTCTTAGAACCCTAGTTATTATTTTAAAAATTTTCTGAGTTAAAGAGAATGATTTAGGTAGCTGGCCTATACTTTCCTGTCTCTTAATCAGAGGAATAGTTAAAGTTTTGAGAATTCAAGCTTCTCATTCTGTACATCTTTTCAGAATTAAGTAGAATATCATATTCCTTTCTAAGGACACAAAATGGGCATCTCATTTATTAATCAGTACCTTCTAGATCTCAGATCAAACCACTTAACTTATTAACTTCATATCTCAGTACTAGTCCTTTGCTTTTTCTAGGGGTTACTGTAGCCTAAATACGATACTAGTAAAATTTGCAAAATAGCTCTTTTATTTTTGTGGTACGCGGGCCTCTCACTGTCGTGGCCTCTCCCATTGTGGAGCACAGGCTCCGGACACACAGGCTCAGCGGCCACGGCTCACGGGCCCAGCCGCTCCGCGGCATGTGGGATCTTCCCGGACCGGGGCACGAACCCGTGTCTCCTGCATCGGCAGGCGGATTCTCAACCACTGCGCCACCAGGGAAGCCCGCAAAATAGCTCTTTTATAGAATTGAGACAGTAATATTTTCTATGCAATGTATTTTCACATGGAATTTGAGGTCTCCCCTCCCCCATTTTGGCACAAATGTATGATTTATTTATTTTTAATTTAAAAAATTTATTTATTTATCTTTGGCTGTGTTGGGTCTTCATTGCTGCACGTGGGCTGTCTCTAGTTGTGGTAAGTGGGGGCTACTCTTCGTCTTGCTGCGCAGGCTTCTCATTGCGGTGGCTTCTCCTGTTGCGGAGCACAGGCTCTAGGTGTGCAGGCTTCAGTAGTTGCGGCGTGCGGGCTCAGTAGTTGTGGCGCGTGGGCTCTAGAGCACAGGCTCAGTAGTTGTGGTGCACAGGCTTAGTTGCTCTGTGGCATGTGGGATCTTTCCGGACCAGGGCTTGAACCCATGTCCTCTGCATTGGCAGGTGGATTCTTAACCATTGTGTCACCAGGGAAGTCCTGATTTATTTTACATAAGAAATTTCTACAAGGAGGTATTCAGAGGTACTTGATTAAGAGTTTTGTCTTTGGCAGGATTTTTATTATAAAATTGTATTGGTAATTAAGATGGAAACCTTTTTAATACCGTATTTCCTCTTGCAGACTCCTGTTCATCTGATAGTGAAACAGAAGACCTTTTAGAAAAGAATTTGATGAATGAAGAACTTTCTCCTGATATTAAAGAAGAATTAGAAAAAAATGAAAGTTTAAGTGATGATAAACTAGATGAAGAAAATCCAAAGACTGCTGCACATATATTAAAAGAAAATGATAGGACTCAAATGCAGCCTTTAGAAACCTTGAAGTTAGAAGTTGGAGAGAATGAACAAATGGTACAGATTTTTGGAAATAAAGTGGAACAAGTAGAAGAAGTTAAGAAAGAGGCAGAAAAATCTCCTAAAGGAAAGGGAAGACGGAGCAAGACAAAAGATCTTTCTTTAGAAATTATAAAGATTTCATCATTTAGCCAGGATGAAGCAGGATCTGAACCTCATACAGAAGCTCAGAGTATAGAATTTTCTTCATTAGACAGTAAAAACTTTTCTTCTGCTACAGAAGATGAAATTGACCAATGTGCAAAAGAAAAAAAGTTGAAACGGAAAATACTGGGACAGTCATCACCAGAGAAAAAAGTAAGAATTGAGAATGGAATGGAAATGACAAATAGCATTTCTCAAGAAAGGACTGGTGATTGTGTTACATCTGACGGAATGAAAAACTTAAATTTTGAACAACACTTTGAAATAGAAAATGAGGGAATGCCATCATTAATAGCAGAGCCAAACCAATGCATTCAAGAATTGACTAAAGAAAAATTTGATAGTCCAGCTGAAGAAACTATAAATACTCCTCTAAAAGAAGAAGAGGATGCAATGCCTCTGATTGGGCCGGAAACCTTGGTTTGCCATGAAGTAGATTTGGATGATTTGGATGAAAAGGATAAGACCAGTACTGAGGATGTAGTAGTTGAAAGCTCTGAATCTAACTCTCTTGTTTCTATTCCACCTGCCCTACCTCCTGCAGTACAACATAACTTTTCAGTAGCTTCACCACTTACTCTCAGCCAAGATGAGTCTCGAAGTATAAAAAGTGAGAGTGACATAACCATTGAGGTCGATAGTATTGCTGAAGAATCTCAAGAAGGTCTCTGTGAGAGGGAATCAGCAAATGGATTTGAAGCCAGCGTTGCCTCTGGTACCTGTAGTATAATTGTTCAAGAAAGAGAGAGCAGAGAGAAGGGTAATGACTTCCTAGGGAGAAAATCAACCATTATATTAAAACCAAAAACTAGTAAGCCAAGAGTTTTAGGAACTAATGGTCTGTTAAGTACCCTCCCTCCCTCCTTCCCTCCTTCCTTCCTTCCTTCCTTCCTTCCTTCCTTCCTTCTTCCTTCTTTCCTCTCTCCCTCCCTCCCCTCCTCTTGTCTTCTTTTAACATACACGTGGAAATTCGTGTAGAGTAGATAGGTGAATGAATGTTCTTGCTCTTGATTTTTTAAAAAATTCTCTCTTTTCACTTATTTCAGGTCAGAAAAGGCCAAGTGATGGAACTAGTGGATTATTGGCAAAAAAGCAGAAGCGAACCCCAAAGCGAACAAGTGCTGTGGCCAAAAATGAAAAGAATGGAGCAGGTTGGTACTTTTCAATGCTGGCTTTAGTATGGTGTTAGTACTTTCAGCAGTTTGTTGGCTTGATCATTTGTGTCAGCTTAAAACTCAATTTGGTTTATTATGTTCTGAAAAGTAGCAATTTTTCCATTATTTTTTAATCTGAAGGTGCCTGTCAATTTTATTTAGAGCTGGGATAGCTGTGGTTATTTTTAATGCTTATTTCGTTTGTATTTCTTATATAAAGCAGTTTAATATTAGAGGAATACACTTGGGAATCTTGAACAAAAGAAAAATAACATTTGCTCTGTAATAAAAGCAGATTAAGTTTACATTTCTGAAAAGAATGTTTTCCTTTAATCTAGAAAAACTTTTAAATAGTAATGCAGTAAGTTTGAAATATGGGGAAGTAAAATTCTTATTGAAACAAACAGGAAAATTAGTAAACCAGTAAGAATAGATTACATGAAAAACAGATTTATGTACAATAGGAGTAAAATTAAGTTGTAGAATATAGTAAATAGAGATAAGCATGGTTGATTTTGACAAATTAAAATTTTACCTCCAAAGCATGCCTTCATACAAGTCTGAAGGGAAATTCTAGATTACAGTAGATACATATTTCAAGGAAGGGGCATATAATTTATTTAAGATAAAAGGCATTTCAAAGAAAAACCTTTGAGCCATATTTCAAGTCCTCCATAACCAGATATGGCTAGTGGCTGGACAAGACAGGTCTAGAGTATAGAGAAAGAGTGATGGGAGATGAGACTAGAAAGACAGCAGGAATTACAAAGGGAAAATGAGTAACTTTACAGTGGATGAGCTGGGCAGACATCACCTTAGGCAAATGAAGTGAACACCACCAGTAATGGGACAAAGTGAAATGTACCACCTGACAGGATGCAATAAGAAGAACATAGCTGCACATCTGTAATATTCCTGTCAAAGATGTATAACCTGACTGTAATCATGAGGACCCATCAACAAATTCAAACTGAAGGATGTTCTATAAAATAACTGGCCTATAATTTTTAAAATTGTCAAGGTCATGAAAGTCAAAGAAAGAGGAACCGTTCCAGATTAAAGGAGATTTATGAGGTGTGATAACTAAATGCAGTATATAATTCTTACCTGGATCCTATTGCTGTAAAGAACATTATCGGGTCAAGTAGAGATACTTGTGTGGGGTCTGAGGATTAGATGATAGTAATATATCTCTGTTAATTTCCTGATTTTGATGGTTGTATTATGGTTCTTTAGGAGTGTGGTGGTTTTTAAAACATATCCACGAATGTGTTGATACGTTGCCCTTCAAGAGGCAAAGCCTAATCCCTTCCTCTTGAGTACGGGCTGAATTTAGTGACTCACTTCTAACTAATAAAATAAAGTGGACGTGATGGAGTATGTCTTCAGAGAATAGGTCATAAAAGGCACTGCAAATTCCTTCCCGCTCTCCCTTAGATCACTTGCTCTAGGGGAAGTTAGCTGCCATGGTGTGAGGTCACTCAAGCAGTGCATGGAGAGGCCCATGTGGTGAGGAACTGAGCATATCCTGCCAACAGCCAGCAAGGAACTGAGGCCTCCCAACACTCACTAACAGCCATGTGAGTGAGCCATCTTGGAGCATATCCTCCAGCTCCAGTCAAGTCTTCAGAGACCAGAATCTTGGCTAAAAGCTTGACTGTGCAACCTCACAAGATTCCCTGAGCTGAACCACACAGCCAAGCTGTTCCCAGATTCCAACCCTCTGAAACTGTGTGAGATTCTAAACATTTGTAGTTTTAAACTGCTAAGTTTTGGGCTAATTTGTAGATAACTAATACAGGGAGAATGTTCTTATTTGTAAGAAGAGAACACTAAAGTATTCAAATATCGCAGGGCAACTTATCCTCAAATGGCAGAAAAACATTCTTTGGTAATTGTTCTTTTCTTTTTTGTAAGTTTGAAGATTGTCTCAAATAAAAAGTTAAAAAGATTAAAAAGGAAAAAAAAAGGAGATAATCAGTTTTTCTTTTTGGAAAGAATCTTTGGCTTAATGAAGGCAGTGAAAGAAGGAATGAATTAAGAGAATCAGGACATAAAATCACTAGTACTCAATTATTATTAGTTAGATGTGAGGAACTGGTTAACTGACATATAGCATATAGGAGTAGCAGCAGGCTGTTGGAAGAGTAATTTAGGGAATGTTGCTTTTAGAGGTACCGCGTATTAGGAAAATAAGGCTCTGTAGCTTCGAAGAAAGTCTGTTTTTAGAAGATAGTTGTTGAAGGATTACAAAATGATAAAGCTGCTATGGGAGAGTTGTAAAATGAGAAGAAAAAGGACCAGAAGTGGAATTATGTGGCATATCCCTTTAAATGGGCCAGGAAGAGCAGAGTAGAAGCAGATTAGAGATAAATGAAAATCAGTAAACACTAGTTGGTTTGAATAAGAAAGACGTTTCAAATGCAATAGAATATTCAAGTAGGATTAAAATATATTCATTGAATTTGGTGAATAGTAAGTGTTTGGGGCCCTAACAAGAGCATGGGAAGGAGACATGATTAGAAAGTATGGAAATAAGAATAACAAAGAATTTCTCTTTCATGAAATTTGACCCTAAAGAGAAGGAAAGAGGTGCCAGCTAAAGGGGGAGGTTTTCCTCTCCTTCCCTCCCTCTCTCTCTAAGGGTAGGAAAGTTTTAAGCATGTTCATAGACTCTGGGAAAAGAAGAAGGATAAAATGACATTGGGATATTTCAGAGGAGCTGGGAATAAATGGTTTCAAGAGTATAGCTGAAGAGATTAGTTTGCCCAGAATTAACAGTCTCCTCTTTTTGAGTCCCAAAAGGGAGATAGGGACAGATACAGTAGGGGAGGGGCTGGGAAAGTGAATGTGTAACCCTCAACTTTGCCTTTTCAGTAGAATGGAAGATTGGCTGTTGAGAGTGAATAGTAGGATGGAAGTAGGGTGTAGACTTTGAAAAAAAGCAGAAAGAGTTGAGAGAAAATTCTAATTTGTTATTAGTGAAAACCAAAAGCATCTTTAAGTTCACATTTGGTGAGGAGGGATGTAGACCTGCAAACAAATATCTGACACATTTTATATATTACACATATGTTAAAAGTTGGATGTGTATTTTGTGCTTGTTCATGTATATAGTTTGGGTTGGTCCCCTTTTGGGTTGTTTTCATGTTTTAAACATAAATGGGGCAATACTATGCTTATTTTTTAACTTTATCATTTCACAATGTATTTTGGATATTTTGCCATTTTTGTTCTTAGGAACTCTAGCTCATTCTTTTTAACAACTTTAGCACAGTATTCAATAACACTGATATATAATTCTTAGCCATTTCCCTTTTGGTGGGTATTTAGGTTATTTCCATCTTTTTATTGTTATAAAACTTAGCACATCAAGTGCTCATGGAACATTCTCCAGGATAGATCATATCTTGGGTCACAAATCTAGCCTTGGTAAATTTAAGAAAATTGAAATCGTATCAAGTATCTTTTCCGACCACAACGCTATGAGACTAGATATCAATTACAGGAAAAGATCTTTAAAAAATACAAACACATGGAGGCTAAACAATACACTACTTAATAACAAAGTGATCACTGAAGAAATCAAAGAGGAAATCAAAAAATACGTAGAAACAAATGACAATGGAGACACAACGACCCAAAACCTATGGGATGCAGCAAAAGCAGTTCTAAGAGGGAAGTTTATACCAATACAATCCTACCTTAAGAAACAGGAAACATCTCGAATAAACAACCTAACTTTGCACCTAAAGCAACTAGAGAAAGAAGAACAAAAAAACCCCAAATTTAGCAGAAGGAAAGAAATCATAAAGATCAGATCAGAAATAAATGAAAAAGAAATGAAGGAAACAATAGCAAAGATCAATAAAACTAAAAGCTGGTTCTTTGAGAAGATAAATAAAATTGATAAACCATTAGCCAGACTCATCAAGAATAAAAGGGAGAAGACTCAAATCAATAGAATTAGAAATGAAAAAGGAGACGTAACAAC
>NC_041224.1:140002734-140021235 GCF_002837175.3 Physeter macrocephalus
AACCCAATCCAAAAATGGGCAGAAGAACTAAATAGACATTTCTCCAAAGAAGATATACAGATTTCCAACAAACACATGAAAGAATGCTCAACATCATTAATCATTAGAGAAATGCAAATCAAAACTACAATGAGATATCTCACACTGGTCAGAATGGCCATCATCAAAAACTCTAGAAACAATAAATGCTGGAGCGGGTGTGGAGAAAAGGGAACCCTCGTGCACTGCTGGTGGGAATGTAAATTGATGCAGCCGCTATGGAGAACAGTATGGAGGTTCCTTAAAAAACTACAATAAGAAAAAAAAATCATGAAGAGACTAGGGGTAGGATGGGAATAAAACACAGACCTACTAGAGCATGGACTTGAGGGTATGGGGAGGGGGAAGGGTAAGCTGTGACGAAGTTAGAGAGTGGCATGGACACATATACACTACCAAATGTAAATAGATAGCCAGTGGGAAGCAGCCGCATAGCACAGGGAGATGAGCTCTGTGCTTTGTGACCACCTAGAGGTGTGGGATAGGGAGGGTAGGAGGGAGGGAGAGGCAAGAGGGAAGAGATATGGGAATGTGTATATGTATAACTGATTCACTTTGTTATAAAGCAGAAACTAACATACCATTGTAAAAGTTATACTCCAATAAAGATGTTAAAAAAAAAGATAGGTAATAATAAGTGTTGGCAAGGATATAGAGAAAGTAAAACCCTCTTACAGTGCTGGTGGGAATATAAAATGGTGCAGCCGCTTTGGAAAGTCTGCAGTCCCTTAAAAGATTATACAGAGTTACCATATTACCCAGAAATTCCACTCCTAAGTATATACCCAAGAGAGATGAGAACATGTGTCAGTACAAAAACTCGTACTCGAATGTTTATAGCAGCCTTATTTATAATTGCCAAAAAAATGGGAACAACTCAAATGTCAATCAACAGATAAATGTATAAATAATGTGGTATATCCATATAACATATTCAGCAGTAAAAACAAGGAATAAAGTACTGATACTTGCTACAACATGAATGAACCTTGAAAACGTTTCTTATAAGTGAAAGAAGCTGGTCATAAAGGACCACATATTATATGATTTCATTTATGTGAAATGTCCAGAATAAGTAAAGCAATAGAGATATAAAGTAGATTGGTGGTTGCCTAGGGCTAAGGAAAGAGGGGGGGAAATGAGGAGTGACTGCTGTATGGATTTTCTTTTGGGGGTGTTGAAAATGTTCTAGAATTGATTGTACACTTTAAGTGGGTGAATTGTATAGTATATGAATTATATCTGAGTAAAGCTGTTATTTTCAAAAAAAAAAACTTAGCACATTTTTGCATTTATTTCTTTAGGATACCGAAAAGTGTAAATTACTGGGTCCATTGCATTTTAATATTTGAGATTTTTATCATTTATAACCTGAATCAACTTTTTCTTATTATAGGACAAAGCAGTGATAGTGAAGATCTTCCTGTCCTAGACAATTCAAGTAAATGTACCCCAGTAAAGCATCTTAGTGTATCTAAGCCCCAGAAGCTTGCACGATCTCCTGCAAGATTATCCCCTCACATCAAAGATGGAGAAAAAGATAAACAGAAAGAAAAACATCCGAATTCATCTCCTCGGACATATAAGTGGAGTTTTCAACTCAGTAAGAAGCTTATAGAAAACTTTAATATATATTACAAAGTGGTATATATTTTGAATTGTCAAAAGAAGGAATAATGATTAGCAAATTCATTTATTTAGGTATCCTAAATGTTGTCTTATTAATAATCACTACTTATTATCTTAAATACAAATCTATGTCTTTTCATAATATTAACTTGATAAATATTGATTGGAGAAAGCTCTCCAGTTATGGAATGAGACATGTATGATTTATATAAATTGATGAAACTTAAATACCCTTTCTTGTACTGACAGTTGGAAATAACTAATAAATGAGGAAAACATCAATACAAAGACACTACTTGGATAAATAACTACAATTATAGATCAGAGTTGCTGTATGTTGATGTTTCCTTGTGCTTTTGTGATTATTTCAGTAATACCATCATTAAGTAATACATGTTTAGTGGAATATTTGGGATATATATAGAAATCTTATTCGTGAATTTAATTAAGGTCTTCCATTTTTATAGAGCCTTATTTTAGTGTACTGTTAGGTTTTAATAAACTAAAGCTTTTGTTGATTTATAAGTTGGACTTTTGATAGAACTGCCATCTGTTTTTCTCATAGAATTATTTTTAAATCCAAATTAACTTTTTTTCCCTTTTAGATGAATTAGATAACATGAACAGTACGGAGAGAATCTCTTTTCTCCAAGAAAAACTACAGGAAATCAGGAAGTATTACATGTCTTTGAAGTCTGAAGTTGCAACCATAGATAGGAGGAGAAAAAGATTAAAAAAGAAAGACAGAGAAGGTAATTTGATTATAATTTTTCTTCCCCCTATTTTTCAAATATATATCCTATCATTTTAGAAGATTTAGGTTTGCCACTTTTTAATACAGTATATATTTATTAATTGTTATCTTTAGATTCCTAGTGTTTTCTTCTTTGCTGCTATTGAAGTGAGTCAACAACTGAATCAGAATGAGACTCTTGAAAGAGACTATGAACTGTTTTACAAAATGTCACTGCTCAACAAACATTTATTGGCTGCCTATTAACAGGCACTATATTTGTCATTATGGGGTTCATCAAAATGAAGAGGGATATGGCTTATCCTCTAGGAGGTTATCTTGTTGGGATCATAAGTCATTTCCTAAGCAACTACTATATAAGATAGTTCAGCTTTACAACATTAATGCACACATACCATATGCCAGGCCCTCTTTCAGGTGGTGGAAGTACAGAGATGAATGAGATACAGACCTTGATCTCAAAGTCTTAAAGTCTAGTGGAACTGTATGTTGAGGGCCCTGAGAACAGTAGTTGGTGGAAAGAGAGATGACTTCGGAATAATCATGAGGAGAGAATAGCATCTGAACTAAACCTTAAAAATGTATAGCATTGACTTCTAGTTAAACATTGACATCTCATATCTACCCCAAGCCCAGGCCTCGCTAAAATAATAGTAAAGAAAATTAAAAGCCCTATACCCACAAGGACGAGAGAATGGGACAGCAGACTGACTATGGTGGACAAGAAATGTCCGCGGCATATCTTTTGGAAGCTGAGAAGCAGACGGACTGTAACTGTCCTAGCAGATGACAGAATGCTAAACACCTAAGCTTGTTTATCCTTCTAGTGGGACAAAACAGTGAGAAGCAAGCTAATTCATACTACATCACCCCAGAAAAGCTCTGAGGACAGTGTGAGGTGTGAGGATGAAAATTGGAGATGGTTTGAAAAAGGAAGGAGAAATTGGATCCTTTCATCCCACCCTCTGAAGCAAACTACCTTTTCCCCTAACTCCAGCAGAAAATAGGAGATTAAGTTATTGGAGGCTGAGAGGGATCAACAGGCTTATAGAAAGACTCAGGGACATCAGCCATAGCTGAAGGTGAGGGTTAAGTGCTAAACCAAAAATAATGAGCTTGAGTGAAAGTTTCCAGTACTAAATGATGAGACTCCTGTCCCTTTTCCAACCAATGATCTCATCTTCTTGTCTCTCTGAAAGCTGGTAACCAAGCTGATGCTCATTCCTGGAAGGAGATTGAAAGATTCCTCTGGAGAAACTGGTCAGCCCAAGGGAAGTGATCTAACATAGATACCAGCATTTGGAGGTTCCTGAACCAAAAAGCAAAATCCTTACAAATCACTATGTGTGCACTGCCCAACATTTAAAAGCCGGCGGCCTCATGTATAGCCTCCAGTTAGCTTTTTAATGCTCCCCCTTTAGTATGGAAGCCACAAGACCAGATGTTTGAGGAAAGCCTTTACATAAAGACAGAAACCAAAATATTCAATAGAAAAAAGGAACTTGGACAATGTGCCATATAAAAACAAACTATAATTAATATCCAGAGTTACAGGAAAGATATTGCAGTCCTGAAACAAGAATATGATACTATCAATGAAATTCAGAGAACATGAAGGATCTCTTAAAAAATTAAAAATATGATATTTGGAATGAAAAATAAATAAATAGAAGGGTAAGATAGCAAGGCTAAAGAAATCCCAGTAAAAGATCAAAAAGATAATAGGAGAGAATAACCAAGAGAAGTATAGGATCTGGCTGGGAGATCCAACTTCTGAGTCAGGATTTCTAGAAAGAGAACACTGAATAAACATAGGGGGAAGCTGTGATCAAAGAAATAAGAAAAACTTCCAGAACTGAAGGAGATGGGTTAGAAAATTGAAAGGACTCCCTGCGACTTCTATAAAGAATGGAGGAAAAAAATCACACCAAAGCACATTATGAAATTTCAGAACCCTGTGGATAGAGGTAAGGTTCCAAAAGCTTACCATATAAAGGTATATACAAAAAACTGGGTCTCAGAACAGCATCAGATTTCTCACGTCAGATTTCTCAATGGTGACACTAAAAACTAGAAGCCAAGCTATTAAGATAACATGACATCCAGCAAACAAGGAATCCCACATAGGAAAACAGTAAGGAAAACCTCAAGGTGATGGCACATGGAAGCCCTAGAATGATCACTGCATAACAGGCCTACAAAGCAACTATTTCAGGAATAGGATGGAACAGGAGGGGAGGGCTCTAGGAGGGATGTCCCTTTAAGAAAAAACCAGTAAATTATCTGATAGGCTTGCCCATCTTGAGAGAAGTTTTCTATCTATGGCAGAGAGTTAGGGGATGAATTACTAATAAAATGGCCTGTGTCATATGTGGTCTTGAATCATTCTACTCCAAGTCCAGCAGTTTTCAATTCCTGGAAATATAATGGAGCAAAAGGAAAGAGATCAACCTTCCATGTTTGTTCTTTTCTTTAAAAACTAAATAGCAAGAAGTCTTTACAGCATTTTTAAACACAGAAGAACAAGTTAACAAATTGAGCTTTTCTTCAGAGAACCTTCAACGGCTTTGAGTTTCCTAAAGGTCATATAAATTCAGACAACTAAAAAGATGATTTTCTTATAGTCTTCTTCCCTTTTTTGTTTTCTTAATTGTTGTGTGTGTGAAGTGAGTTATTAAAGTGAAACATTACTTCTAGCACACATATTAGAATTTGTAGTAATGAGTTACATGTCATTTTGGCAGTACACACATTGAGGGATGTATACTTAAACAAAAATTAAGACTTTAAGTAAAATAGGAATAATTGGGCAAAGATTAGCAGGAGATAGGAGGGCCCTGCAAAGAAAAAAGTAAAAACTAAAAAATGACAGAGCACCTGATGCATAGAGGAATGATCTTTAATCCATGCTCCATGCTCCTGGAGAGTTTTGTTAAAGTCATTTGAAGACTTTTTCTAATCACCCACCCACATTTCCATCCTGATCCCATGATTCTGATACCTGACTTACTACTTCTTGCTTATGAGAGTTTTGTGTCCATCGGGTATATCGGGACAGGATAAAGATAGGAAGCCAATGGTTAGCTGGTTAAAAGAAATTCTCTAGGATAAGTGAATCCTTTTATGGTCCTATAACCCAGAGATAAAGCAGGAATTTGCTATAGTGAAAATTTATCTCAGGTTGATCTCGTTTCTGATTTGGGACAAGGTGAGTTTCTTTCAGAGATCTTTCAAGTAGGGATTCAAGATTTTATATCTCTTTAGTCTTTACATTTTCTGGTGCCTTTTTTGAACTGAGTTACTTAAGTGATGAGAAACTGACTCCACTCAATTGAACCAAACAAAATTTTTGCTGACAAAATGTTGTTATTCCTTCATGCACCATTTAAGAGGACTATAATTGAAGTGAATAATGTTAAGAAATTTATTTCTAATTTGCCGGTGGCTGGGTATCTTTGTGTGATAGTTTTCGGGTCTAATGTAGCTTTTTTGATTCTACAGTGTCTCATGCAGGAGCTTCCATGTCATCTGCTTCATCAGACACTGGAATGAGTCCTTCCTCATCATCTCCCCCACAGAACGTACTTGCTGTAGAATGCAGGTGATAAATGTTTTCTCTGCCTTCCCAGCAGTCTGCTGCCAAGGACATAAATCCCAAATCCCTGAAATACAACCACAGAAAGCACTCAACTGGTTTGACATTGCTAAGTATATCCTGTACACTTTTCCAGGCTGGATTGTATCTATTCCCTTCTCTTTTCTTTTTTTTTCTGTTGCAGAAAAATAAGCTGATTAATAACTGAAGTTTAGGCAGCCTGCCATATTTGTCATAATTTTTCCTTTTTTTTTTTTTTCGTTTTTTTGTGAAGATAGAAAAAGGGCACTTAGCAAATTTGAATTTGTATAATAAAGCTTTCAGGTGTTATAGAAATCCATAGACAAGCAAGTGCACATGATAAACATCAAAATATCCAGCTAAATAGTTACTGCTGCACTTTCACTGAGATGTATTTGAACACTTGGTGAGTAGGGGGTTTATGTTGTGTTTTTTTTATTGTTGTTGTCGGTTTTCTTTCTTTCTTTTTTTTTTTTTTTTTGTGGAAGCACTTGCTATTTAGAACTGCCAAAGTATATGTTCAGCAGTGTGCCCAGGTTTAAGGTGTAAATGGGACAAAATAAATTGTGAAAGGAAGTGTAGTTGACTGAAAACTACAGTTGTAATAAGTCTTCCACTTTTTATAGGATTTTTGAGCACACAATTATGCAAATATTTTAATGTTTATTAATGTTTACAGTGGAATTGTGAATAAGTTTTCAGTGGACTATCTTATCCCTTGACAAAAATATTTTGTCTTTTTTCTATGTAATTTCAGAGTTTTTATTTTGTTACAAAAAGACAAAAATGAAATATATAACAACAATGAAGTTATTTAACAAGATTTCTAAAGCTGAAAATTTTGTGTAAAATAAGGTATTATCTTGCAACTTGTTAAATATATTTATTCAGACATTGGATGTTGTATTTTTATGTATTTTTTAAAATATTAATAAAATTGAAAAAAAGAAAATTCTAGGTTAATTCACTCTTCGAATGACAATAGCTCTCAGCTGTCCCTTTTACAGGAGGTTGCATCCAGCGGCTTTGCCTGTACTGAAGGGAGTCTGTCTCAGTCCTTCAAACAGTGTAGAACTGTAAATGGGCATCTGGATCATTAAAGTATGTCCTTGTTTAGAAACTTTGGCAGTCCTAGTATTTAAACTGTTTTGAGGATCAAATTTTTGGTTGCCCTTAAGATATTTTGTCACAGTTTTTATGTTTGCTATACTGCCGAATAAATTTATATCTCCCAAAGTTGAGATGCAACAACTAAGTAAAGCAATTATGTATGCTTTGTTTGTGAATTGTTTCACAGACTGATACATTTTGTAAATAATTCTTCCAGAACCATGTATTTAAAGCAGTTTTGCCATATACATTATGTAAAAAGGTGATTTTTTAAAATCAGTTTTTAAATTCATGTTTGTACATTGAAAGGGGTTTTTTTTAAACCTTCTTTCCTGTGTTTAATATGTGTAGAATAATAACCTAGATGCTCTAGACTGTATATCAGGATCTGATTTACAAGAACAGAGTCAGAGCCAAACACTAGTGATGGCATAGCATTACTGAAATCATTGTTTCTTAATTTCATTTTACCACATTGTGAACTTGTGATTCAGATTCCTTCCATTTTCGCAGAGAATTAAAAACAAAAACGTACTCTTGTAAAATGCACTTTTCTGTCTTTTCTTTGCAAAGCAGAAGTATTTCAATGTAAAATAAAAATGGAGCTCAGTGGGCAGTATTAATAAAGGCCATGTTTTAAACATAGGCTTTATATTTTTAGTTTTCATTTAAGTGATTGTTTTTTTCCCCTAAGTACCAATAACTCAGAGTTGGAAAACCAGACTTCATAAAACAAAGCATATTCAATATATTCTTCAGTCTCTACAATTAAATATTTCTAGTACTTAATTATAAAAATTTAAAAAGTACGTCATTCAAATACAGTTGGAACTAGGAGGCAACTTTAGATTCATACATTAGATATTTTAATGATTTATCAGCT
Source organism: Physeter macrocephalus (assembly GCF_002837175.3). Lineage (NCBI taxonomy): Eukaryota > Metazoa > Chordata > Mammalia > Artiodactyla > Physeteridae > Physeter > Physeter macrocephalus. The sequence goes on from NC_041224.1 coordinate 140,010,766, forward strand.
TGAATATTGTCCTTTCTAATCAATATAAATCTGGTAATGATGTACTGGGATCTTGCTACAGAGAGTAAAATTATAAATTCATGGAATGGGTATATGGACACTTAAAATCCTTTTATTTTGGGGGGCTGGAAAGGATTATGAAAGTTACTGAATTTTGTAAGAATATTGACTAGGTATTAAATTCAAATATTGATCATATTTTGAGATTAGCTAAATTTTGAGTAGATCTTGCATATGACTAAAAAAATAAAAATATAATACTCTTTAATATCTAAAATGGAAGGTGCTATCTATAAAATCAAGTTATTTGAAGATTATGGAGATTTCTGTTTTAATATTCCATGTGTGCTTTTATTATTGTTCACGTTAAATTTCTAGTTTCCCTGCCCTTCACTAAGGAAGATGTTTGTATTTAGCACATATATGCTATGTCTTCTACGAAATTGCTTTTAATTGGAAATCTTTATGCATCATGCTATTAATTTGCTTATAATATGCCTTTCTTATACGCCCTGTAGTATAACATAGCTATCAACATTGTGAAAGCATTTGAAGCTATATTCAACCACACATTTTAGAATTCAGTCATCAAAAATTTATTGGGTATCTTTGATATGCCAGGCATTGTGCTAAGGCTCAGGAGACCTAACAGTGAACATGACAGAAAAAAGTCCCTGTATTTGTGGACTGCATAATCTAAAGAGTTATATGTTAAACAACTACCCCATGTAATTCTTTTTTTTAATTAATTAATTAATTAATTAATTTTTGGCTGCGTTGGGTCTTCATTGCTGCGTGCGGGCTTTCTCTAGTTGTGGTAAGCAGGGGCTACTCTTTGTTGCCGTGCATAGGCTTCTTGTGGTGGCTTCTCTTGTTGCGAAGCATGGGCTGTAGGCGCACGGGCTTCAGTAGTTGTGGCACACAGGCTCAGTGGTTGTGGCTCACGGGCTCTAGAGCGCAGGCTAAGTAGTTGTGGCACACGGGCTTCGTTGCTCCGCGGCATATGGGATCTTCCTGGACCAGGGCTCTAACCCGTGTCCCCTGCATTGACAGGCAGTTTCTTAACCACTGCGCCACCAGGGAAGCCCCCATGTAATTCTTAACTGCAGGTGTGATTAGCATATAAGTTATGGTGTGCCCAGAGAAAATGATACAGAGCCCAACTAGTTTGAAGGCAAAGATGGTCTGTGAAGACTTTGCAGAGAAAGCAACAGTAAAACTGGGCCCCAGTGGGGATTATAAATTGGTTAGACAAATGGGAGGAGAGATATGGTGAGTAAAATGCTCAGGCACACTGAGGAGGAGAAATTGGTGGTAAGAGAACAGACCTGAGGCAGAAGAAGCAGGAGCCAGGTAAAGCAGAGTTATTCAGGCATTGCCTAAATCTTATACCTGCCCACCTTGGCCTCTTGCTCCTTCTGTCCCGCCCCCACATCCCTGCTTATCCAGAGCCATTTCAAGAGCCACTTTTCCGGGAAGCTTTTGCTGACTTCTTACCATCCCCCAGAATATCACACTCTTTTATGCTCTGATAGCATTTTCAATCTGTATTATTTTACTTGACAACTCACCTTGTATTGAATATAGTGCATTTACTTATGCCTGTGTCTTTCTACCCTACTAGATGTTTAGTTCCCTAAGTACTCCTCAGTCACAGGGGTATCCCACAAAGTGCCTGGTCCGGCATCTAACGTAAAGTAAGATGGTCAAAAACTATGTTTACTTAAATTGAGAAAAATTACTTTTGAATTGCCATTGTATTTTTACCAGTGATCCTTATGCACAAAGTCAGACATTTAAAAGCTGTCTTTGGTGTTCTTTTCATAAAGTGATTTAAAAGTATCATTTGAAAAATGTAAAACTTGTTTAACAGTCTAATCCCCAACTTAAAATATTCTTAAGTTGATGAGTTCTTTTTCCTCCTCTCCTTGTTTCTTCTTCCCTTCCCTCTTCCATTAATGTCATGCAGTTACAGACAGACTTTTGTTCCATTACAGGAAGACTACAGTATGTGATAGCATTCATCATTAGTGACGGTTGAATGACTCTTCAAATGGAGTTTGCACTAATAGGGAATTTCTAACAAATACATACTTGGTGTTTTCAGCATATAAATATTTTTTTAGTCCTTCACATTTATTAACAAAATCAAATGATGTTTTCCATGTTGAGAAGGACAACAAAACCTTTTTTATTCATAGAGACCCATTATATCTTTTTAAACAGAATAAGAAGGGCAGTGTTTATAATTTTGGAACTTGTAGTTAACATAATTATGAAGCCATCTTCATTTTATAATCTATACCATGCAAAATTCATTTTAAAAAGTTCTACTTTTGAAAAACTTAAGGAACTTCCATGTAAATATAATAAATGATTACTCTGCACAAGTAATTGGATTTCTTCTCAAGGCTAAGTTATATTAAACAAGACAATCTGATTCAAGAGTCTCACCAGTTTAGGGTTGCCAGATTTAGCAAATAAAAATACAGGATACCCAGTTAAATTTGAATTTTAGTCAGACAACAAATAATTTTTTAGTATAAGTATGTCTCATGTAAAAATTGTTATTTATCTGAAATTCAAATTTAACTGGGCATCCTATATTTTAGCTGCAAATCCCACAACTAGTTCCTTTACTGTTATATTCCAGTACATGTTATCCTCTAGAGAACCTTGGTCTCTGATGGAGGATAAGAGTCATTTATAACTTAGCTGTTTGAACATGGGCAAATCACTTGACCCTTCTAAATATCACAACTATTAGAACTGCTAAAAAAAAACATCTGACAATATCCAGCGCTGACAAGGATGTAGTGCAGCTGGAACTCTTGTGTGTTGCTGGTGGGGATGCAAAATGGTACAGTCATACAAAAGTTACTCCTAGGTGTTTACCCGAGAAATGAATATTTACAGTGGCTCTATTCATAATTATTAAATGTCTTGTCATAGAGAAGTTTTTAATTTCTCTATGCTGAAGTTTCCCTTGGTTTCCAAGGATGAATGGTCCTGGGAAGTCCGTAAGTGATTTCTAGAATTAACCATTTCTGTGATGCAGTCATTATCTCCACAATTGGCCCTATAATAGCTAAGCTTTAACAAGATAGTTGTGAACACAGATTTTACTGGTAGTGTTCCTTTGATGGGGCACCTTTCCCACCAGTTGCTAACTGCTCTCAGAAATTCTCTTTGATCCTTATCCAAACCTACTCTTAAATAAAAACCTAAACTAAATCTGACTGCATTAAAATTAAAAACTTCTCTATGACAAGACATTTAATAATTATGAATAGAGCCACTGTAAATATTCATTTCTCGGGTAAACACCTAGGAGTAACTTTTGTATAACCATACCATTTTGCAACCCCACCAGCAACACACAAGAGTTCCAGCTGCACTACATCCTTGTCAGCACTGGATATTGTCAGATGTTTTCGTTTTTTAGCAGTTCTAATAGTTGTGATATTTAGAAGGGTCAAGTGATTTGCCCATGTTCAAACAGTTAGCTAAGTTATAAATGACTGCTTATAAATCCTACTGAGCAGAATCCCAGACCCTGTATAAGTTTTCCTTAACCATACCAAGTGTTGGGGAGGATGCAGAAGAACTAGAACTCTCTTACCCAGCTGGTGAGAATACAAAATGGTACAAATACTTTGGAAAATTTTTGGCAATTTGTTAAAAATTTAAACATATACCTAGCCATTCCACTCCTAGATATTTAGCCAAGAGAAATGAAAGCATGTCCACATATAGCAACTTTATTAATAACAAATAACTTAAAACAACCCAAATGCCCATCCACTGGTGAATGGATTAATAAATTATTGCATATCCATCCAGTGGAATACAACCCAGCAGTAAAAAGGAACAGATGATACAGGCAACAAATTCGATGAATCTCAAAATAATTATGCAGAGTGAAGGAAGCCAGTCAAAAAAGAGTATACACTTTGACTGCATTTATATAAAATTATAGAAAATAGAGCGACAGAAAGCAAGTCATTGGGTTCTTGGAAAGTTGGTGGGGGTCGTGGGGTGGGTGGCCTGGGAGGGAGAGATTACACAGGCCAAGGAAACATTTGGGGGTGACGGTTGTGTTCATTATTTTGGTGGTTGTGATGATGGTTTCATGGGTGTACACATATGTGAAAATTAATGAAAGTGTATACTTTAAATGTGTGCAGATTGAATGTAAAGGAAAACAGTCTTCTAAAACCAAAAAGCATAGGGAACATGTAAACCCAAAGTCACTGTTGTTGGCTAGTACAAAACTCAAGTTTAATCAAGTCAGTGATTTTTTTTTTTAGCCTGGGGAAAGCAAGGAGAGATTTGTGCTTTTTCCCACCTACATATGTTATGACCCTTTTGAGGTTCCTTCATCTGACCAGAAATCTTAAGATCTTCCTGCTAACATAGGTAAAACAGACCCAGTATATTATTTTTCAGTATTGAGTATAAATAGAAATCCTATTTTTCATAATTTACCAAAGCTAATTTATGTAACATTTTCCTCTAATTTCTGAACATTTGTCAATTATCTTTTTGAAACACTGATACTATTAAATTGAATATTTTACTGTAATGACTTTGAGTAGTAACTCTTGAATTAGATTTTATATGACCTTCATTTCTTGTAACTAGAGTTTATACTGTTTCATTCTGTTTAAGTTGCTAGTTTAATATCCCAAGATTCCTGCCTTATAGTTTTATTATACTTTCTCTGATTCACTGTGTCTTCAGCCTCCATCTGTTTTCTTCATTGTTTCAAGGTTCCTTCTCTCCTCAGTGCCAGTCACCTGCCTCACCTCCCTTTAGCCTTCTCTTGGAACACATCTTCAAGCATTTAACCTGGCCTCTGGCAATTTTGCTGATTTATATCCTACTAGTCCTAAATAATTGACATAAGAGATAAGGAAATGGTTAATGTCTAAAAGAGAGTAATAATAGTAAAAGGACTTTACATGCAGAAATCAGTGGGTTTGTTTTTTTTTTTTTCATTCATTGGATCAGTAGAGTCTTTCATACCATGTACTGCTCTGGTAGAATAGTATTTTAGCACAATGGACTCAATTTGCCAATAATAGACTTCAAACATAAAGAACTGTCTTTAAAATTGATAAGCCTCTAGCCAGGCTAATTAGGAAAGGAAATAGAGAAGACACAAATTACCAATGTCAGGAATGAGAAAGGTGGCATCACTGCAGATTGTATCTATAGCTATTATAGGGATAATAAAGGAATACTATGAACATCTCTATGCTAATAAATTCAACAACTCAGATGAAATAGAAAAATTCATTGAAAGACACAAATTTCCTAAATTTACTCAAGAATAAATATATAACCTGATTAACCCTATATCTGTTATCAAATGGAATTAATGTTAAAAATCCTTCCCACAAAGTAAACTCAAGGTCCAGCTTCACCGTGAATTCTACCAAACATTTAAGGAATAAATAATACTAATACTAATTTAAGGAAGACATAATACTAATTCATCATCAAACTCTTCCAAAAAATTGAAGATGAAGGAATGCTGCCAATTCACTCTATGAGGCCAGCTTTACTCTGACACCAAAACCAGACATTGCAAGGAAGGAAAACTAAAGACCAATATCCTTAATATGTATGCAAAAATTCTAAACAAAATTTTAGCAAATAAAATCCAACAACATATTAAACGGATAATACAACGTGGGCCAAGTAGGGTTTATCTCAGGAATGTAGGGTTGGTTTGATATTCAAAAATCAATATAATTCAGCTTATTAACAAATTAAAAAAGAAAAACCATCAGATGCAGAAAAGGCATTTGACAAAACCCTACATCCGTTCCTGAAAAAAAAGCTCAACAAACTGGGAATAGAAGGCAACTTCCTCAACCTGATAAAGGACATCTATGAAAAACCTACAGTTAACATCATAGTTGATGATGAAAGACTGAATTATTTTCCCCAAGATTAGGAGTAAGACAGGGAGAGCCACTCTCACTACTTCTATTTAACACTGTATTGGAGGTTCTAAAGCATTCAAGAAAAAAGAAATCAGAGGCATTCAAACTTGTGAGTTTAGCGAGAATGTAGGATGCAAGATTATAAAAATCAATTGTATTTCTATGTACTAGCAATAAATAATCAGAAATTGAAATTTTAAAAATATCATTTACAATAGCATAAAAACATGTTACAATGAGTCTGACAAAGGATGAAAAGACCTAAACTGAAAACTACAAAGAATTGCTGAGATAAAATAGAGACAATCTATGAGGACATGTACCTTGTGCATGGGTCATAAAACCTAATATTGTTAGGAATTTTTTTGCTTCTCAAATTTAATGTAATCCCAATCAAAACACCAGGAGGCTTTTTTGTAGAAATTGATAAGCTAATTACTAAATTCATGTGGAAATGCAAAAGACCTAGAATAGCCAAATCATCTCGAATAAGAACTAAGTTGGAGGGGCTTCCCTGGTGGTGCAGTGGTTGAGAGTCCGCCTGTCGATGCACGGGACACGGGTTCGTGCCCCCGTCCGGGAAGATCCCACATGCTGCGGAGCGGCTGTGCCCGTGAGCCATGGCCGCTGAGCCTGCGCGTCCAGAGCCTGTGCTCCGCAACGGGAGAGGCCACAACAGTGAGAGGCCCGCATACCGCAAAAAACAAAACAAAAAACAAAAAAAACCAACAAAAAAAATAACTAAGTTGGAGGCCTAATGCTACCTGATTTCAATAATTATTATAAAGCTATAGTAATCAAAATGTTGTTTTGGAACAAAATAGGGAGTCCAGACCCATAGAAGAGAATAGAGAGTCCAGACTCATGGAACAGAACAGAGTCCAGAAATAAGCCTCCCATGTATGGACAACTGATTTTTCATAAAGGTGCAAAGACAATATAATGAAGAAAGGATGGTCTTGTTAAAGAAAGGATGCTGGAACAATTGGACATCCATATGCAGAAAAAATGAACTTGGAGCCATACCTCACACCATATACAAAAACTCAGAATGGATTACAAAACCTAAAACCATAACACTTTAAAAAAGAAATCAGGAGAAAATCTTTGCGACCTTGTGCATAACTGGGTTAGGTAAAGACTTCTCAGATACAACACCAGAAGCACAATCCATAAAGGAATAATTTGATAAATTTGACTTCATTAAATTTTAAAACTTTGGCTCTTGAAAAGACATTGTTAAAAGAATAAAAAGACAAGAAACAAACTTGGAGAAAATATTTGCAAAGCATTTATCAGATAAGGGACTTGTATCCAGACTATGTAAAGAACTCTAAAAACTCAACAGTAAAGAGCAAACAACACAATTTAAAAAAAAAAAACACTAAAGATTTGAACACACACTTCTCCAAAGAAGATACATGAATGTCAAAGAAGTACATACAAATGGTGTTCCTCAAGAGAATGAGAAGGCAAGCGATAGACTGGAGAAAATATTTGCAAAAGACATACTTGATAAAGGACTATGTCTTAGTCTGTTTGGACTGCTATAACAAAAATATCATTAACTGGGTGGCTTATAAACAAATAACTTATTTCCTATAGTTCCAGAGGCTAGGGATTCTAAGATCAAGGTGCCAGCATGGTCCAGTGAGGGCCTTCTGGAGTAGAAAGGGATGGGTTGTTCTGTGGGGCCTCTTTTATAAGGGCACTAATCCCAATCTTGAGAGCTCCATCCTCATGACCTAATCACCTCCCAAAAGCCCCACCTCCTAATACCATCATTAGGGATTAGGATTTTAACATAAGAATTTTGGGTGGACACAAACATTCAAGTCATAGCAGACTTATCCAAAATAAACAAAGAACTCTTAAAACTGAACAATAAGAAAATGAACAACCAGATATGAAAATGTGCCCTTAACAGACACAATCATCGAAGAAAATAAACAGATGGCAAATAAGCACATGAAAAGATGCTGCACATTATATGTCATCATGGAAATGCAAATTAAAATAATGAGATATATCACTACACATCTAATTAGAATGCAAAAATTCAAAACGCTGACAATGCCAAGTGTTGACAAGAATGTGGAACAAGAGGAATTCTCATTGCTGGTGGGAATGCAAAATGGTACAGCCACTTTGGAAGACAGTTCGGCAGTTTCTTACAAAGCTAAACATACTCCTACATATGATCCAGCAATCCTGCTCCTTAGTATATACTGAAATGGGTTGAAAACATGTCCACACAAAAACCTGCCCAGATGTTAATAGCAGCTTTATTCATAATTGCCAAAACTTGGAAGCTTCCAAGTCCTTTAGTAAGTGAATGAATGAACTGTGGTACATCCAGAAAATGGAGTATCATTCAGCACTAACAGAAATGAGCTATCAATCCATGAAAAGACATGGAAAAGGCTAAATACTATACGGTTCTAAGTATATGACATTCTGTAAAAGGCAAAACTATGGAGACAGTAAAAAAAATTAATGCCTGGCAGGGGTTGGGGAGAGAGAGGGATGAACAGGTGCAGTGAAGAGGATTTTAGGGCAGTGAAACTATTCTGCATGATACTATAAGGATGGATACATGTTATTATACCTCTGTCAAATCATTATACATTTGTACAACACCAAGGGTGAACCGTAATGTAAACTATAGATTTTGGTGATAATGATGTGCGCGTAGGTTCATTGATTATAACTAATGTGCCACTCTAATGTGGGAGGGAGGAGTTTGTGCTTGTGTGGGTTCAGGGGGTATATGGAAACCCTTTGTACTTTTCAATTTTCCTGTGAATCTAAAACTTCTCTAACAAAAGTCTATTTTTAAAAAGTGTTCAATATCATTAGGCATTAGGGAAATACAAGATAAAACCACAGTGAGAATCCACTACCTGCCTATTATGTTAAAATTTAAAAACGTTGACCATACCAACTGTTGGCAACAATATGGAGGAACTGGAACTCTCATATACTGGTGTAGCCATTTTGGAAAAATGTTGGCAGTTTCTTAAAAAATTAAACAGACTCCTACCATATGATCCAGCCATTTCACCTTTAGGTATTTACTTAAAAGAACAGGAGGGCTTCCCTGGTGGCTCAGTGGTTGAGAGTTCGCCTGCCGATGCAGGGGACACGGGTTCGTGCCCCGGTCTGGGAAGATCCCACATGCCGTGGAGCAGCTGGGCCCGTGAGCCATGGCCGCTGAGCCTGCGTATCCAGAGCCTGTACTCCGCAACGGGAGAGGCCACAACAGTGAGAGGCCCGCGTAACTCAAAAAAAAAAAAAAAAAAAAAAAAAAAAAAACAGGAAAGATGTGTCATATAAAGACTTGTATACAATTGCTTATAGCAGCTTTGTTTTGTTTTCTTAATCCTTTTAATTTTATTTTTGTAAGCGCTAGTCTTTTTTTTTTCTCCTCTTTTTAAATTTTGGCCACACCGCGCAGCTTGCAGGATCTCAGTTCCCTGACCAGAGATTAAACCTGGGCCACGGCAGTGAAAGCCCAGAATCCTAACCACTAGACAACCAGGGAACTCCCTCAGCTTTATTTGTAATAGCCCAAAACTGGAAATAATCCAAATGTCCATCAACAGATGAATGGTTAAACATTGTAGTATATCCATAAAATCAAAACTATTTACTAATAAAAATGAACTACTGATAAAACAACATGGATAATCATTATGCTGATTGAAAGAAGCCAGACAATAAGGCGGTACACATTGTATGATTCCATTTAGAGTCGATCCTGGAAAAACATGGGTTTGAACTGCCTGGGTCCACTTACACATATTTTTCTCAATAGTAAATGCTATAGTACTACACAATCTGAGGTTGGTTGAATCTGAGGATGTGAAACTACACATACAGAGGGCAGACTGTAAGTTATACAATTTTTGCGCAGAGAATTGGCACTCCTAACCCCCACTTTGTTCACGGGTCAACTGTATATAATAATATAGAAAATGCAAACTATAGTGACAAAGCAGAGGATGGTGGGGGAGGCAGGGAAGGATGAGCGGAAGAACAGATTAAAAAAAGGGGCCAAGGAAACTTTTGGGGATGATGGATGATTATTATTTTGATTTTGGTGATGGTTGAATGGATGTATACATATGTCAAAATGCATCAAATTGTACATTTTATTTTTTTAATATTTATTTATTTGGCTGTGCTGGGTCTTAGTTGCAGCACATGGGATCTAAAGTTGCGGCATGTGGGATCTTTAGTTGTGGCTTGTGAACTCTTAGTTGTGGCATGTGGGATCTAGTTCCTGGACCAGGGATCGAACCCGGGCCACCTGCATTGGGAGTGCAGAGTCTTAGCCACTGGACCACCAGGGAAGTCCCAAATTGTGCACTTTAAATATATGGAATTTACTGTATACCAGTTATAACCTCAATAACGCTGTTTAAAAGAAAGAGAACTAGGCTTCCCTGGTGGCGCAGTGGTTGAGAATCTGCCTGCTGATGCAGGGGACATGGGTTCGTGCCCCGGTCTGGGA
>NC_041224.1:140021330-140059963 GCF_002837175.3 Physeter macrocephalus
CACTGAGCCTGCGCATCCGGAGCCTGTGCTCCGCAACGGGAGAGGCCACAACAGTGAGGCCCGCATACTGAAAAAAAAAAAAAAAAAGAGAGCTATCATCCATCATAGAACAATTATTAATGCTATCTCAATTGTGAAGAAGCTTTACTGGAATTCTTTTTTTTTTGACTGCGTTGGGTCTTCATTGCTGCGTGCAGGCTTTCTCTCTAGTTGCGGTGAGCAGGGGCTACTCTTCCTTGCGGTGCACAGGCTTCTCACTGTGGTGGCTTTTCTTGTTGCAGAGCATGGGCTCTAGGCGTGCACAGGCTTCAGTAGTTGCAGCACGAGGGCTCAGTAGTTGTGGCTCATGGCTCTAGAGCACAGGCTCTGTAGTTGTGGTGCACGGGCTTAGTTGCTCCATGGCATGTGGGAATCTTCCCAGACCAGGGCTTGAGCCCGTGTCCCCTGCATTGGCAGGCGGATTCTCAACCACTGTGCCACCAGGGAAGTCCCTACTGGAATTCTTATCACCAAATTAGCAAGAGTGGTGTCTATATTTGAGAAGAAAAATGTACCCTTACCTTAGAAACTTGCTTGAAATTTTTTCAATTACTTTATGGCATGGTCTCTGTGACAATTTCAACTTCAGTGAGCTGTTTATTTCTATTTGCCTTAATAGTTCTCCTACCTTTACATGTCACTGTTTACTTTGTCCCTGAACACCCTGCTAGTCTCCACAGTTTCCCTGGCGCCACCCCTCTCCATGTACCACAAGGATTAACTATGAGCTCAGTGGAAGTGAAGGATGGGAAGTGGGGGACAGGTAGAGTAGTTTTATTAGAAGACAAGAGCAGTCAGCCTAGAAAAAGATCGTTTGGAGCTGGACTAAACCCATCACCAGGATTCTGAGCTAAAAACCACTCCCAGATCACCAGTAACACTGGATGCTGATGCTACCCTATCTTCTGTTTGTGTTTATAATCAGGTTTTGACAATAGCCCAAGCTCCCAAATAGAAGATTGAGTTATAGGAAGAAACACACAGTACTCAAGAAAACAATTACATGCATGTAATTTACACCAGCTAACTTTTGAATAGTGAGGGCATGGGCTGCTTCTCAGCCCCAATGGAAGTCACAGCAGAGATGATCATCTTGCTATGCACATGGTAGTAATATCAGGAAATCGTAAGTAGCAACTGAATAACCAATCAAACAAAAAAGAAGGTCCTTACCTAGCTTATGCCTTCTCTTTGGCTTTGTATAAAATCAAAACTCTGATATTTGGAATAAAGTCTTACTTCCTTTCTGCTATGTCTGCTGAATAAGGCAAGTATTAGAAAAGCATCTAGGCTAGTTAAGTGTCATGGGTCCCTTGGAGTTGATTTTCCTCTGGGACCTTTGGCTGTCAGGCCCGGCCCAGACCAGCAAATTAAAGTTTTTTTCTAGGCTAAATTATTATTGTTGTTACTATTATTATTACTTCAACATGCCTCCTACCTCCTGCTATCGAGCTAAGGTGGCTGGGGACTTTGGACTGCTGGGTTCTTGCAGGTGACGAAGCATACCAGGTTGGGGAATACGGACTAGTGTCCAGGTGCTCGGTGGGCAGTACTGTGAACTAGGAGATGACAAGAGTTATGACTCAAATTTGCAGTTGAGGGAACAGAGGCCTAAGAAGGATCAGTACCTCAGCTAACCAGATTCCCGACATACTGTGATTTGCCTGAATGGTCGTCGCAGGCAGAGGCACTGGGGTGCGTTTGGGTAAGGGGTTCGGAATTTGGAGTGCGACCGACCTGGGTTAGAACAGAGCTCTCCTACTCGGTGGTTGTGAGACTCCGACACACGTCCTCTAGGACCCTGGGTTTCCTCCTCTATCAGCCGGCCGAGGTGCGAGGCGTCGACGCTCAGCTCTTCACGCCCGCGGCCCGGCGCACAGGAAGCCCCGAGGTTGGGAGGGGCGCCGCGCCGACTCCCCCTGCCGGCCGGCCGGCCTCCCCGCGCTGGCGGGCCCGCGCCCAACGCTCGACTCGTGGGACGCCCGCGGCAGGATGCCCTTTGTCCGCACAGTCCTCGGCCTCCTGGCGGCCCTGGCGGCCTGTGGCGCCGTCGCCTTCCTCCGCTACTGCGTCTACTTCGACCGGAAGCGGCATGGCGACTCCGCGTTCAAGCGCCGCCTGTGGGAAAGTGAGTGCGACGGCGGCGGAGGCGCGGCGGGCCGGGCTGGGCGGGCGGCGGACGCGCTGACCGGGTCCACGGAGCGAGGCCGGGCCGCGGGCGCCGCCGCCGAAAGGCCCGCGGGACGCACGCCGGCGTGGGGACGGCTCCCGTGCCACGCTGTGTTTGCAGAAAGAAGAGCCCAGCAGCAAAAGGCTGAGGGACGGGGCGCCCAGCGGAAGTACTTTAGCGACGCCGAGGTGGCGTTACAGTGAGTAACCTCCCGCCGATGCAGATCCCGGCTCGGCCTCAGGGTCCCAGGCCGCTTCCTGAGCAGCAGTTTCCCAGCGCCTCTCTGCCTGCCCTCACCCCGTTTCCGCTCAACTTACGTTTAGTTTTTATTGTCCGCTACGAAAGGAAAGGAACGAAGGAGGAACCATTTGGGGTCGTGAGAAGGCAGCTATACAGTAAACGTGGTAGGAAAAGGCGCTCCGTTTAGTTTATAAAAAAGAAAGAGGAGCCTTTGCCCTTCCTGAGCAACACCAGACACTTAGAAACCCATGCCGGGCCTCGGCCGGGTGACAGTGCTGCACCGCCCACTCCTGTCCTGCTGGGCCTCTCTTCTTGCTCAAAAGCAGAACGTATCCTCTTTTTCTCCAAAATGGAATTTGATTAGTTGTTTTTAAAGATAATCACAATCATTTTAGCGATCGGTCGAACTTAACTAACTCACATCATCTCTCAAACAGAGGGTTCTTAGGTCCTTCTATGAATTTTCATTCATTCAGTTGGTTGAGCACCTCCTACGTGTGAGGCGTTGTTCTAAGTGTGGCAGAGGTTAGCAATGGGGGTGGTGGTGGAGACTATCCCCCACGTAACAGGAGCACAGAGGAGGTAGAGGATCACTTTCAGGGCAGGGTTATCATGGAGGTGTTCTACTGATCTACTGCTCCTTTAACCTTAGTGGCTTAAAACATTATCTTATTTTGCTCCTGAATCTGCAATTTGAGTAGGGCTGGGTGGGAATCACACCTTTCTGCTCCGCTCAGCTTCAGCCAGGTTGACCCCAGGGCTAGGTGCTGGGTCATCCGAAGGCTCACTCCCTCACACGTTGGGCAGTTAATGCTGGCTGGCCACTTAGCTGGGTCTGTTGCACAGAACACCTGCACATACCCTCTCCATGTGGCATGGTCTTCCTTGCAGTATGGTTGATGGGTCCCACCGGGCAAGCGTGTGATATATATTTGTGTGTGTGTGTGTGTGTGTGTTGATACACAGTTGACCCTTGAACAACACAGCGGTTGGGGCAACGACCCTTCCCTCAGTCAAAAATCTGAATATAACTTTACAGTTGGCCTTGCGTATTGGTGGTTCCAAATCTGAGAATTCAACCAACAGCAATTCAACTGTAGTGCGTATTTATTGAAAAACATCCGCGTATATGTGGACCTGTACAGTTAAAACCCATATTGTTCAAGGGTCAACTGTATATATGTATTTATACATTTATCTGTGAGAGGGAACATGTGGACGCGTGCCAGGTGGTGCCACTTCTACCGCGTTGAGGCCCACTCAATTTCAAGGGGAGAGGAAATAGTCTCTAGCTCTGGGAATATTGCTGTGGCTGTTTTTGGAACATGCAGTTCTTCACAGAAGACTTTGGAAAAGAGGTGGCATCGAACGAGTGTGGAAGGATGTGTTAAATTTGGGTCCTGGTTTCAGGGGAGACAGCATTCTGGATGTAGGGAACTGAATGTACATAAAGGTGCAAAATGGGGGATCTGCCAAGCCTATTCAGTAAATCAGTTTGACAAAGGAGTCCCGGTGGGGGATAGTGGGAGGTGAGGTTGGAGAGCTAAGTAGGGGCCGTATCGGAGAAGGCTTTGAAGGCCAGGTTAAGGAATTCAGATTCAATGGGGGAATTACTGAAGATTTCTGAGCAGGAATTTTTTTAAAAAGAAGGAAAGAAAAAACTTTTTAGGTTACATCAGGCAGGAGTGTGCTAGATAGAGTGGAGGAAAAGAAAGTTATTGCAGTAGTACAGGTGAGAGGTAATCAAAATCCTGAACTGCGGTGGTGTCAGTGGCAACCGGTGATGAGAGATGTGAGATAAATTTTCCAGAAATAGATAGTTCTTGCTGACCGATGAAAGGGTCATGGAGAGCAGGAGTCAGAGATTTCTGAGGTTTCTAGATGGAGTCTCTTAGAGAAAAAGGTACAATTGACAGAGTTAAGAAAGCAGGACAGGGAGTATCCATGGCTGGGCATGAGAGAGATGCTTTCCCTGGGGCAGAGCCTGGGTCAGCTCCATGTCCCTTCTCCTTCATTGCCCTTATCCATGGTTGAAGTTACACCATTTGTTTGTGTGATTATTTGATTAATGCTTTCTATTTATTAGAATCAGCTCCATGAGGGCAGACCTTGTCTGTGTTTTTACTCTGCATTGTCTCTCCAGTGCCTAGAACAGTGTCCGGTACATTGTAGGTGCCCAGCAAATATTTGTTGAATATTGTTTATTGTAGGCAGAGAGAAACAGCTCGTGCAGAGGCACAGACTACGAAATTGCAGTATTTAAAGTGTTGTGGCCAAAGAGATAGCTGAGTGGTGGTTTGGTGTCTTATTGTGGAGGGCTTTGAATGCCAAAACAAAATGTTTTGCTATTTTTCTGTCGTGGTGGATAACCAGTGATGGTGATTTTATTTCAGAGAATGGGTGCAATTTTTTTATTTGGAGTATGGGGTGGAGGAGGGAAGTCCAAGGCAGAAACATCAGTGGCAGTCTGGGTGGGAAATGATGAAGATCTGGATTATTTCAAATGAAGAAGAGGCAGAAACGGGATTTTTCAAGTGTTCTTTTATATAATCCTCATAACCACTCTGTTCTTCTAGTTTTATAGATGACTAAACTAAGGCACAGAGAGATGTCTCTTCCTACTTCCAGGATCTCTCTTCCTCCTCACCCCAGGCCCTTTCTGTTTCCCAAAGTATGGTCTGTGGTCAGTCTGCATTAGATTTACCTGGGGCATTTGTCAAAATGTAGATTATTTGACCCAAGCACCAGCCATTCTGATTTAGGAGGTCAGGGGTAGCCCAGTGGTTATGGGGGCAGTGATGCTCAGACTTCAGAATTTATAAGAATCTTCTGAGGAGCTCATTAAAAACGCACATTCCTGGGCTCTCCTTAGAGAGACTGATTTGCTCGGTCTGGGTGGAGCCCAAGAAAGCTGCAGTTGTAATACCTCCTTCAGCCCATCCTTTGTGAAACACTGCTCTCAGATTCTGCGTAATCCCTCATCTCCCTGGAAGCTCCTTCCCTTCTCCATAAGTGATCGCATGTACTGCTCTAGAACTGGGGCCCCAGATTTTGCCTGCCTGCCAGACTCTGTAGCCTAGATGATCTGTTGGCACCTCAGCTTTGTGTTCAGAAGTATATTCATCATCTCATCCCTTTGCCACTGTGCCTCCTCCTGTGTTTCCTTGTGATGCTTCTGATAGCCCTCTGCTCCCTGCTGTGACCCAGCTCATCTTGCTTAAATATCAACCTCATCTTCCACAATCAATCCCCTTATTTTTCTGTTCTCTATCTCATACCCTATTCCCTTTCTATTTCCATTGCTCCTATACTACCTCAGGCTTTTATCACCTTTTACCCGGGATACTGTTATAATTTCTTAACTGTCTCACTGCCTCTTTTCTTATGCTCTCAGAGTAAATTCCTTCTAAACCGCAGCTGTGTATATGTAACACTTTGCAGTAGCTCCCTACTCTGCGGATGAAAGACGAACCCTCTCAGCTTGGCACCAAGGACTTGGCACCATGGGTGCCTTCTGTATTGACAGCCTTATTTTCCTAAGGATTAGACATAATACATGGCAAGTTTTCAGTCCATAGCTGGCCTTCAGTAATTGGTAATTATTATTATTGTTGCTCCATTCACCCTATCATAATCCAGCTACATAAGCTCACTTGATATTTTTGGTACAAGTTTGGCATCACTTGTACTTTCTTCATCAGACTTTCACTGAGCTTCTCCACATCTCAAATGCTATCTTTTCTGAGAAACTTATCCTGATCTTCCAACCAGATGGAATATACTATGAGCCCCAGAGACATTGGACTTTGTTGTTAATGTGTTATTGATCTCAAACATACTTGTCTTTTCTCTTGGTTAGACTCTGGACTCCATGGGGATGGCCACAGGAGTCTTGCTCTCCTTCCCCTTCCAGCTCTCCTTAGAGGGTCCTGCTCTTGGCTCACTAAGTATCTGTTGAATGAAACCTGTGGTTGTTACTGATCATCAGCATGTTTGCTGATAAAAGCTTAAAATATGATCTCATCTGCAGGTTTATACCATTTAAAAAAGAGAATTCTTGGGGAAAATAAACAGAAAAACTCTCTGGATATAAAAGACTGAAGCTGAAGTGACTGGCAGTGGAGTTGATACTCTGGGCTAGGGATTGCCCACTTTAGCTTTAAAGACCAGCCCTTGGCATGGTACCAGTGATGATGCCACCCTGTGAACCTCGTCACCTTCATGAACCAGCCTGCAGCAAACCACAGCATCCTTCTGAATATCACCAGCTGCCCGGCCAGCCCCCGCCATGCCCTTTGCTAAATCAACAAGCACGGTTAATACCCTAGGCAAGAAAATAGGTTTGCAACATACAAAGAAAACTACCTTGGTTATAGTTGACAGGGTGATTTCTCCTATGTGTACTTAGCAAGCTGGGTAAAATATGGATGAAGTTATTACAAACATCTCAACCAAACTTGAATATGCCATTTTTTTCATTTGTTTTAGGAGGGAGCTTCAACTTTTTTTTTTTTTAATTATAACATGAGCTAAATTTAAGAAATTACCCTAGTCTTCTGACTTTATTTCTCAGAGTTGTTAGATCTAAATGACAATATAACTCATGAAAGTATATTGAAAAGTACAAGAGCTGGTATAAAATGGTAATCAGGGTTCCAGGTGTCAAGGGATTAGAGAAGCTGAAGAATAAAACTGGCCAGGCTGCAGCCTGGCAGACGCTGGATGTGCTGGTTTAACAAGGTACCATCTAGGAAGGCCACCAAATGTGCACGGTGACAAGTCACAGCCATTGCCTGCTGTGTATTTTTTTTTTTGTCGCCTGAAATTATAACTCCATTTTAAGAAATTGTCTTAAATATAAAGAACAACTGCATTTGTCATGCTTGGATTTAGAGACTAGATTCAAGATGTGCTTTTAAAATAAAAGTTAAGGGACTTCCCTGGTGGTCCCTGGTGGGGTAAGACTCTGTGTTCCCAATGCAGGGGGCCCGGGTTCGATCCCTGATCGGGGAACTAGATCCCACATGCATGCCGCAACTAAGAGTTTGCATGCCACAAGTAACACCCAGTGCAACAAAATAAATAAATAAATAAATAAAATAAAAGTTAAATAATTTTGACAAGTAACCATATACCTTACATTCTTTACTTATTGTTAAATATTCTGTGACAGATTTTAGTTGTGGGATCCAGCAAAGAATGAAAAATTACAACAACTTTTTCTGCAAGAGGTACGAATGGGAGAACTTTGGTTATCCAGAGGTAAGAATGTAAACATTCTTTTGTAAGCAGTTATTTATGATAATTTATATTTGAGAAATATTTATGGATTGGTATTTGTATGTCAGAAAACTTAACTAACTAGATGTGTTAACCAACTTGCTTCAGTTTAAGAGAAACTGTCCCAGCATTTTCACTTTATTACACTGTTCCAGCGTCACGATGTTAGAGTTAGTGTTAGTTTTGGTTGCAGTCTTGGAAGTGGGCAGATGGAGAAGCAAAGCCAAATACAAGAACACCTTATTTACTGTCAGATAAAATTCTAAGTAAATGAGTTTTCCAAATGACTAAATGTTGTATGAATCAAAACTTAAAAAAATTTTAACTGTTTAAGGATACTCCCTGGATATAGGAGCAATTAAAATACAAAGAACCTTTCAGCTTCAACATTTTTTGAGCTGGGATAGTATAAATATGGAGAGGAAAATTATGAGTTATAAATCAAAAGAAAAATAACAATTATTTTATTACATTGTATTTTTACTTTATGTTTAAGAGCTATCATGTAATAGTTTAGAGGTGAATGTTACAAATATTGAGATGATGAAAACAAAAATTGCAAACTTGAGTTTTTAAATTTTTCTCTCTCAAAGGTGATTAACATTATTTCTATGCGCCCCTAAATTAATTAGCACTTTTAGGGTTATATACTTCTATGTTTTACTTCTGAAATTCGCATCTTGGTTGCTTATTCTTTAAATCCCCCACCAAACCCAAAACCAATTACATAAGAATCTCTGGGGTGGGACCCAGGCATCAGAATTTTTTTTTCTTTTTTCTTTATTGAAGTATAGTTAGTTTACAATGTTGTGTTACTTTCAGGTGTACAGCAAAGTGATTCAGTTATACATATATTTATCTATATCTGTTCTTTTTCAGATTCTTTTCCCTTATAGATTATTACAAGATATTGATTATAGTTCCCTGTGCTATACAGTAGGTCCTTGTTGGTTATCTGTTTTGTATTTAGTAGTGTGTATATGTTAATCCCAAACTCCTAATTTATCCATCCCCCTCTCCCCTTTGGTTACCATAAATTTGTCTTCTCTGAGTCTATTTCTGTTTTGTAAATAAGTTCATTTCTGTTATTGTTTTAGATTCCATATATTAGTGATATCATATGATATTTGTCTTTGTCTGACTTAACTTCACTTAGTATGATAATTTCTAGGTCCATCCATGTTGCTGCAAATGGCATTATTTCATTCTTTTTTATGGCTGGTAATATTCCAATGCATGTATGTACCACATCTTCTTTATCCATTCCTCCGTCGACGGACGTTTAGGTTGCTTCCATGTCTTGGCTATTGTAAACAGTGCTTCAGTGAACATTGGGGTGCCTGTATCTTTTAGAATTATAGTTTTCTCCAGATATATAGGTGTCAGTATTCTTTAAACCTCCCTAGGTTATTACAATACACTGGTTGAGAACCAGTGTTCTAATGCAATAATTTTTCACCCAGTTTTCTGTAATCTCAGTTTTCTCCACTCCCCCCTGCCACCACCCCCAGTTTTTACTGCTTTGCTGCCAGGTAGTTCTGTAGCCATCTGAGTTGTGTTTATGTCTATATAACCAGAGGGACCATAGAGCCAGAAGTTTTAAGAGAAATTTCTCATTAGCTGATTTGATTGGATTTATTGGTTGGTTGATCTAATTAACCAAACTGATTATTGTTTTTAGGTTACCTTAGCTCCATCAACTTGAGAGGCACGATTATATCTTTTTCTTTCTTTAAAAGGTTTGATACAAAGTGTTTATTTCCTACTTAGTTATATTAAATATGTCAAAATGTCAACTTCTGTTATTACATAACACCTGAAGAGAGGCAGCACACCATAGTCTCAAGGTTCAGAAAATTAGGTTCTATTACTAATTCTGGCATTAATTAGCTTTGAAACCTTAAATTATTTCACTGATCTTTGCCTGTTTCCTAAAACGAGGTAGTGAGACTGATTACATGTTTTAACTTAAAGAGAGACTCTATCATTAATTTCCACTCTTCACGAATTTTCATTCTTAGTTACTTTACAGCCAATCATCCTACAACTCATTTTAAAACCACCTAGAGGGCTTCCCTGGTGGCGCAGTGGTTGAGAGTCCGCCTGCCGATGCAGGGGACGCGGGTTCGTGCCCCGGTCCGGGAGGATCCCACATGCCGCAGAGCGGCTGGGCCCGTGAGCCATGGCCGCTGAGCCTGCGCGTTCGGGGCCTGTGCTCTGCAACGGGAGGGGCCGCAACAGTGAGAGGCCCGCGTACCGCAAAAAAAAAAAAAGACACCTAGAAATCAAAGTTCATAAATCTCTTCTCTTCCCCTGGATATGTAATTCATGTTACACTAAATCTTGTTTCAGCTCTTTGATAATACAATCTATGTTTTAAAAGTCTCATTTAGCTAGAACATCAAGATGTTTCACCCGTAATACTTCATCGATCACATAGGTAGAGTTAAAGATAACTCTTATCAGTAACGGCAGACCCCAGCCTTTTTAAAAAACTCCGTACCTCCCTCTTGCATAACCAAATAGCAGAACGTGAACATTTCCAATTCAAGAGTGCACTTTTAAATAGTAATTTGGGTCAGAAAGTTATTTAATTGGCAGCTCAACATTTTCCCCTTTTTACTCTTTACTCTTTTTGCGGCTTGCTTAGTCTTTATTTTTTTAATATTTATTTGTTTGGTTGCATTGGGTCTTAGTTGCGGCATGTGGGATCTTTCGTTGCGTCATGCGGGCTTTTCGTCGCGGTGGGTGGGCTTCTCTCTAGTTCTCGTGCACGGGCTCCAGAGCACGCGGGCTCAGTAGTTGCAGTGCGTGGGCTCCAGAGCACGTGGGTTTAGTTGCCCCACGGCATGTGAGATCTTAGTTCCCCGACCAGGGACTGAACCCACGTCCCCTGCATTGGAAGGCGGATTCTTAACCATTGGACCACAAGGGAAGTCCCCTAAATAGTCTTTAGTTTGATGTGCTTTTTTAGTTTCAATGCTTGGTGCTTTCTTGGTAATTTGTAGAATGTATATTTTGAAGAACTTTAATATTCTGCTCTAAACTTATAAATCTGTTTCAGGGGAGCATCGAATGGGGGTTGAACATCCCAGCAATGCCCTTTTGGTGTGTGGGCAACCACAGGAACTTCTGAAAGTTTTCAAACACACACTTCCCCCCAAGGTATTTGAGATGCTGTTGCACAAAATTCCCCTTATTTGCCAGGTAAGCACATACTTAATTATCTTTGTGAAATGAACACTGTAAATAACCATGTTGGGCTTAATTACATAGAAACAGCAAAGTATTGATATGTGTGTGAGTGGCCCAAAGTTTTAAATGAGTAAGATCTCTGAATTTGTGTTTGCTTTTCTTGTCTTCAGATGAAACAAGCTTATTCTTTCATGTTCCTTTGACTATAATGAATTGTATATTTTGTTGAGTATTATACATGTTTCAACATTTCAACTTTAAAGTTAACATTGTTAACGCTGTTTATCTTTGTACTTTCAAAGACATCACAATTATTGACTGACTGCAGTGTCAACAGAGGTCTAAGTTAAATGGTATTGTTAGTTAAATGACCTAATGGCTTAAAAATTAGATGTAATACAGAAAACTGTATAAATTATCAAAGCAGAATAATACTTCTACTTTCCAATAATATGACAAAACATAGAAATCACTTTGGTAAATTCAAACATATAGGCTAGTTAGTGTTCTCTTGAGTACAAGTTTATATTGGTAAATGTAAGCAGACTGATACCTATTAATAAATTGGCTCATGAATGGATATCATTTGATACCAAACTGCTGGGTGTACATATGCATCAACTAGAGTTTCCTGCAGTGCTTGGATTTGTTTTAGGATTCATTTAGCTCTAAGACACTACTTTAACTTAGGTTTACTTTTTATTACATTGATCACATGCAGTAGCTGAGAGTACACTGTATATTGTTGGTCTGACTTGGAATCATTCATGTTGGATTCTCAGCTTTTGAATAAAACACAAAGCAATACAGTCTCCACTAAAGCACAATAATCAATTCTTAAACATTTGCAAGCTAGTCTCACATGGGATGTTTCCTGAAGATACATGAAAATGTAGCTAAGAATGTGTAGTGCCCACCCTGACACAAGAAGGGAGGCAAGAAAAGGATCGTGCATTAAATTGATTAGCAAGTAACTATTTTATGTATTTACCAGCAATTTGAGGCAGACATGAATGAGCAGGAATACTTGGAGGATGATCCTGATTGAAAAACAATTCAACGTATCCACAATCCAGTCAGAATGCTATGGTACTATATAGTATAAACTGCTCAGTGATAGTTCCATTTATTTTCCTTTTAGTAATAAAAATTTTTTTCTATCTCATACATGCTTGGACACATATTTTGCTTTAAAATGAACAGTCATAATTGAAGAAACCATGGTTTATTTCTCTAATCAAGTGACCAAGCTGCTGAATCTTAAGGCCTCGACAAGTGTTGCATCTTATTATTTTCATTGAACAATAAGACCTATTTTGATTATTCTGGTAAATAGCAATTTTGTTTCCCCAGTGGTTTCCGTTTGCCAAACAGTCATGACAGATGGTTTAACATGGTGGCTAGTGCTTTCATGGGATTCTGTCAGGTGAATCCTCATTTCCAGTGCAACAGGTGTTGGCAATCTTTCATCAAAAGTCCATGCATTAGGACTTCTCTATCGTGGTTGGCCAAGGAGTCCTGCTTTGGCAGCCAGGGCTTCATTCTGCTGAATATGATATTCCTGAAATCTCATAGATATTCGTTGAGTCATTTTTAAATATTTCTGTAAGCAATGCTCTGAACAGGTGGTCTAGAAATAAAAAGATCCAAGAGGCAACACAAAAATATTAATTAAAAGAAATTGCATCTATTCTAAAAGAATAACCAGTGGGTACTTTTCTTTTCTTTGAATATATCTGAGAATTAAATGGTATTAATGAGTAGCAAGTGATCATAGCTTTCAATTGTTAATACTTTCATCCATTTACAAAAATTAATATATACTGAATGCTTACCAGTTTGGAGGTACTAAAAACAATGGTAAGTAAGTCCCTGCCTTCTGGACTAGATTTTCTGCAGGTATGTTTCAATATTAACTGAAATCCCACATTCTCATCTCTTATTCTGATTGTTAAAATGTAGGCCCAGTATCAGGTTTGTTCTTTTTAATGAGAAACTCCATTCTCAACATTCTTAATTTTCAACTTTTTACTTTTTTTAATAAGACTATTGTACTTAGCATCTCTCAAACTTTGTCATTTATTTAACAAACACTTATTAATTGCTGGTTATATGTTCTTGGCATGCATATTTATCAACATATTGCACTGGAGGAATTTTATGTCTCTTTTAGCCAATATGTAAATGTTTTGAAGAGGATATTAAAAGTTAAGACTTCTGTTAGGATTAGGCAATATGAGCCACCAAATTCAAGCTCTACTTTTTCCAAAATTAACCTGAGTTCTCAAGGTCAGATAGGAAAGCCATGTCAAGTTTCTCTAGCCTGGCCATCTTGACTGAAAGCTAATTATTAAGAATCTTTGCTTTGGAACAATGTATTCAGCAAGTCTCAGGCATCTTCTCTAAAAAAGTCTGCCGTAGTTCAGTGTGGCTGTGATATTAAATTTGACATCGTTAAACTCAATGCCACGGGTCTTTGGCTGCTTCAAGTTCCTCTGAACAATGGAACATATAAAAGGTAGCCTAAATTCCTGTAATAACTAAGCAAATTGCTTAGGGGGATCCCATTTATATTGTTTATGATGAGCTTAGAGAATTTTTAGTGGGCAACACTTTTCATACCTCTTCAGGTTTTACTTCTCTTGTTGTGAAGTCTTTAACACAGTCCAAAAAGCAGGTTTCTGTAAGTTTATTGTAGGTTCCAAGAAATTCCTTAAACTACAAACAAATCAGAAGGTTCTTTAATATTTGGTTTTCAAAACAAAGATGTTTTAAATACTGATGTATTTAGGCAAAATACCCTGTAATACTTGAAATCAACGGTTCTTTTGCTACCTTAAATGGGTATAATATGATCTACCAAATACAGTCAGATTTTCTAGTTGAATATTTATTATTTCCTGGATTATCTTTCAAATTATCTGAAAAATGAATATGCTTCATATCATTTAACATCCATCTGTGGAAATGAAATATAGTTATTTTGTGAGATCACTGACTAACATGGTTATATCCAGTAGTGCCTTAATTTTTTGCAAAATCCTTTTACCTTAATTATAATACCTTACCTGTTTTATCTGATCAGATTCTGGTATTTGTGCAGCCATATTCTTTTGGTACGTTTATTAGTCACCTGATTTAAAAGTAAAAAGTTTGTCAGTCTGTATACAAATGTCTTTAGGCTAGTTGAAGGTAATCAAAACAAGCATAGATTTTGAAATAGCACTGAAACAAGTCTACCTGAAATTACTGTTCATATTTTATAAATTTCTGATTATGTAATTATAGGCCCCCCCCAATCTCCCAGGTCATTAATAAGAACCTTACAGTTTAGAACTCGATTTTCTTAATGCTAGCTATGAGAACCAAAGGCCCTATCTAAATCTCCAGTTTTAAGACAGTTTGCTTTGTTACCTTGCAAAGCTACGTATTAAAGTCCCATGCGTAGTAGGGTTTTACGGGAAAGAGCTCTCTGGTGTCTTCCTATAAGTACTTAAGTTAACTATCCCCCTGGTTCCTAATACAACTTAGATCTGTGCTACTAAAGATCCTTTTACTATCTCTATGTAAATGCAAAGGTTCTATTAATTAACAAACACCATCCATTTATTAATCAATAACACTCATGAAAGAGAGTTCTAAAAGACTCTAAGAGAAAGTTACACGAAGTTACAGTTCTACAGTTCAAAAAGGGTAATCACAGAGACTTACCAGAAAGTTCTGAACATATGACACTTTTGATCTAACTTGGGGGCAACAGAGGAGTGAAGATAAGGAAGTCAAAGAGTGTTTCTGAATTACTGGGATTTTCACATATCCTAAATGGAGGACCCAGGATCAGTTAATTCTGATGTAAGACTGTATCACGTTATTTACTTATTCTATCCTGGCTAGTTCTAAAACAGATGAAATCTCATAAACTGGATGTGTATGTCATTCTTACTAGCTCATCAATTATTATTTAAAGTGGCTGTGAAAAGCATGAAATTTTCATGAAGCTCACATGGAGATTAAGTAGGAAATTCAAGCTTAGGGCAGAGTGTATGCTACTATCGTGAAAGAAAATTCTCATTTTGATTAACAAATACAATCAATGGTAATTCCACTCCAGCATTCCCAACCATGTATAAAACTTTACCTCTTTTGCATTTATTCTTCCCTCCTCTTTTGTCCTTATCCTGTATGTTCACAAGTATTACTGCCATTTTTAAAAAGTTATTTTTTCCACATGCAAGGGAAAGCACCAGTTCTTTTCTATTTGCTATCCTAGTCTCATTCCAAAATTCTGACTGTCTATACTTCAGAGAATCTCTGGTTTAGTAGTAACAGTTATAAACTATCTTTTCTGTTAAAATTCTTCGATATCTGCTACAAACAATGCAGTAGAGGTTTCAGATTAGCCCAACATTCAGGCAACTAGTGTTCCACAAACACCAAAAAGTTACCAAGAATGCTCTTTATTCCTATTTTACTTCACAGCTTTATAAATAATATATATATTTTAACCGCATAAACTACCTGAAAAATACCAGGAATTAACTGAAGGTCACAATTTTTCAGGTATTGCTGTAACTATCATCATTGATATGTCCCAGGTAAGATACTTCCATTATAGTTACTCTTTGCTCACTTAAGTCATGAAACACTGATTCCACACCCTCCAACTATGGAACTGCATAGAAATACAAAACTAATTATTCCATTATTTTCTAATATCAACTTCAAACTTATTTACAGTTTGAGATCTCAGCAGTTTACTATTTTGCTAGATAGATATGGGTAGATATTCATTCAGTAAACATTTATTTAATGTACAAAGTACTGTGCTAGTTATGAAACCAGCCATGCTTCTGAGGTAAGATGCATCTTTATAGCTGCTATAAAATTTTATCACGGGCTTCCCTGGTGGCGCAGTGGTTGAGAGTCCGCCTGCCAATGCAGGGGACACGGGTTCGTGCCCCGGTCCGGGAAGATCCCACATGGCCGCGGAGCGGCTAGGCCCATGAGCCATGGCCACTGAGCCTGCGTGTCTGGAGCCTGTGCTCCGCAACGGGAGAGGCCACAACAGTGAGAGGCCCGCGTGCCGAAAAAAAAAAAAAAAAAAAACAAAAAACAAAAAATTTATCACTAACCAGCCAAGAAACAGAGAATCCTGTAAGTATATCATACAGTGAGGTTTAGGATTTGTGCCTCTGGGAAGGTGGGGTAGATGTGCTTTTCCCTATTCTTCTCACTAAGTATAATTAAAACCCCTGGACATTACACATAAAACAAACATAAGACTAAAAAGTAGAGAGGAGAAAGTATATTAGCTAGGGCCCTTGGGACCCGAGAAACATCACAGTAGTGAATTCTCTCCCTTGTCTGGGGTCTCATATATCACAAACTTGGAGCTGAAAAAGCTGGCAATCTGCAAATGCCAGTTGGGGTAGTCAAAAAGCCCCTCTGTACCCCCAGCCAAAAGTCTGCCTTCTCTAGCCAGAAGGCTAGGAAAGGGGAAGCCTATAAAACAGAAATTTTTAAACAATAACTGCTGTACTCCAGGCCAACACAGAAAAAACTTTGGTTCTCATCCCCACCCACATCAGCATAAGCCAAATAGACTTCCACCCTCACTAGGTTGTAATGAGACACTCCAACTCCCACACCAGAGTAGTGTCAGAGAAGGGTGATTAGGGAGCAGGGACTTTAATTCTTGCTGGGCATTAATAAGTACCCCTCCCCCAAGTGTCAGTGGAAACTGCATGGGGAGCCTAGACTTCCACCTCCGTTGTCAGTGATGAAGTACCTTTCTCCCTCCCCTCTCGGGTGGTATCAAAGGAGGCCTAGTTGAGATTCAGGACCTACATACTGCCCCATGGTAATCAGGCCACATGCCCTCCTATGGTGTCAGTGGAGGCCACATGGGGAGTAGTAATGAGGCACTCCAGTCCTCAGCCAGGGAGACACCAATGAAGGCCTAGTAGAGAGCCGTAACTCCTGCGCTCACCCAGCAGAAATGAGGAACATCACCCCTACCCCCTGACACACACACACACACACACACATCCCACCCACCCTCTCTAGTGACAGAGTCAGGAACTTGGATTTCTACGCTCACCTGGCAGTAATAAGGTGCCCCCCCCAACCATGAAGCAGTGTCAAAAGCAGTCAGCTAGAGGAGAAGGTTTAAACAAGATCTAGAGTCTCATAACACAAGATGCAAAATGTCTAGGTTACAAAAAAACAGAAACAAACAAAACTCATTCCAAGAACTAAGATCTTAAAAAAAAAAAAGATGTCAAACACTGAGATGAGAGATGTTAGAATTATCTGACAAAGATCTTAAAATAGCTATTATAAAAAAGGCTTCAATGAATAATTAAGAATGTTTGAAACAAATTAAAAAAATATAAAACTCAGCAAAGAAATATAAGATATCAAGAACCAAATGGAAATTTTAAGAAGTGAAAAACAGAAAAAACCAAAAGAAGCTCAACAGACAGAATCAACAGCAGATTGGAGGGGATAGAAAAAGGAATCTGCGAAGGAAGGAGGAAGATAGAAAATAGAATTATCCAATATGAATAACAGAAAAATAGAATTTAAAAAAATGACAGGGTACCAGGAGTCTGTGTGACTGTAACAAAAGAACTGACATTTGTTTTATTAGAGTCCTGGAAGAAGAGAAAGAGGGCAGGGCTGTTAAAGTACTAAAATAATGGCTGAAAACTTCCCAAATGTGGCAAAAGAAGAGAAGCTTACACATTCAAGAACTGAATTGCATTCCAAAAAGCGTAAACACAAAGAAATCCACATCAAGATACATCATAGTCAAACATTTAAAAACTAAAGACAAAAGATGTTGAAAGCTTCAAGAGAAAAGCAACATCTTCTATAGGGGAAAAACACTTAGGATGATAGCAGATTTCTCATCAGTCAACCCAGAAACCTGTGTCTAGCAAAAATATCCTTCAGGAATGAAGGTGAAATTAAGACATTCTCAAATGAAGGAAAACTAAGAATTTGGTGCCAGCAGACCTGCCTGAAAAGGATTAAAGTTCTGAGCAGAAAGAAAATGATAAAAGGAGACTTGGAACATCAAGGAGGAACAACATAGTAATAAAAATAGGACTAGGTACAGTACACTTTCCTTTTCTTCTTGAGTTTCCTAAATTATATTTGACAGTTGAAGCAAAAATTATAAAACTGTCTAACATGGTTCTAAATGTATATTTTAAATGGGGCAGGTAAAGGAGGTAAGGCTTTCTCACTTCACTGAAACTGGTAATATGCTGACACCATTAGACTGTGATAAGCTTTGTATATGTCATGTAATACCTAGAGCAACCACTAAAAAAGAACATAAGGAGGTACACTCAAAAACATTATAGATTAATCAAAATAAATTACAAAAAATATTCAAATAATCCACAGGAAGGCAAGAAAAGAGAAACAAAACCAGAAGAAACAGAAAATAAAAAATAAAATAGCACATTTAAGCCTTAATAAGCAATTACATTAAATATAAGTGGTCTAAAGAATCGATTAAGAGACAGATTGGCAGAGTGCATTAAAGAAATGACCAAGTATATGTTGTCTATAAGAAACTAACTTCAAATACAGTGATACAGACAGAGTGAATACAAAAGGATGGAAAATGATTTATCGTGCAAGCATTAATACAAAGAAAATAATGGATATATTAACATCAGATTAAGTAGACTTCACAGCAAAGAAATTTACCAGAGACACAAAAGGACATTAAGGGTCAATCCACCAAGAAGACATAGTACTCCTAAATGTGTGTGCCCCAAGCAACAGAGCTGCAAAATACGTAGAGAGAACTGAAAGGAGAAAAAGACAAGTATAGTTGCAGACTTAAACATCCCTCTCCCAACAATTGATAGAACAACTCAACAGAAATCCACGAGGATACAGAAAAACTCAACAGGATACAATCTACATTTATAGAACATTTCATCCAATACCACAGAATACACATTTTTTATTAAGTGCCCATGGAATACATACCAAGATAAACCATATCCAGGGCCACAAAGTAGCCTCAATAAATTTAAAAGAATTGAAATCATACAGAGTCTGTTCTTAGATCACAATGGAATCAAACTAGAAACCAGTAACAGATAACAGGAAAATCTCTGAACATCTGGAAAATAAATAACACTTCTAAATAATCCATGAATCAAAGAGGAAGTCTCAAGGAACTTTTTAAAAAAGTCACTGGACTGAATGAAACTGAAAATACAGCATATTAAAATTTGTGTGACACAGCTAAATCAAGTGCCAAGAGGAAAATTTTACAATACTAAATGCATACATTAAAGAGGAAATGCCTCAAATCAACAATCTATTTTTTTTCTTTTTACCTCAAGAACCTAGAAAAAGAGCAAAATAAACCCACAAAGCATATAGAAGGAAGAAAATAATAACAAAAATCAACAAAAATGAAAACAGAAAAGCAACAGACAAAAATCAGTGAAATAAAGAGCTGGTTCTTTGAAAAGACTATAACAGGCAAACCTCTAGCAAGACTAACAAAGAAAAAAAGTCACGTATTATCATTACCAGGAATAAAACAAGGTATAGTACCATAGACCCTGCAGATATCAAAAGGATAAGAGAACTATGAACAACTCTATATACATAAATCTAACAACTTACTCATGAATTTACTATCATCCTGATACCAAAACCAGACAAAGAAGATACATACAAGAAAACTACAGAAAAATATCTTCATAAAATAGACATAAAAATCCTTAACAAAATAATAGTAAATATAATTCAGTAATATATAAAAAGAAATACCTCTAATAAGTAGGGTTTATTCTAGAGATGCAAGGCTAATTCAATATTTAAAAATCAATAAATGTGATCCACCATATTAATAGATGAAAAAATAAGTCATGATCATATCAATTGATGCAGAAAAAGCATTTGACAAAGTCAGTACCCATTCATGTTAAGAACTGAAAATTAGGAAGAGAGGGGAACTTCTTCAACTTGGTAATGTACACCTACAAAAAAGTCCTACACCCTGTACTACATAGTTAATGGTGAAAGACTGACTACTTTCCCCTAAGATAGTGAGCAAAGCCGGATGTCTGCCCTTACTACTCTTACTGAATATACTGCTGGAAGTTCTACCCAGTGCAGTAACTCAAGAAAAAGAAATAAGACACATAAATTGTAAAGGAAGAAAATAAAACTGTCCCTCTTTGAAGATGACATGATTGTGAACATAGAAAATCCCAAAGAATCTACAAAGAAACCCTAGAACAAGATAGTTCAGCAAGTCAGCAAGATCACAGGATACAAGATAAACATGCAAAAATCAATTGTAAAAACTGTAATTTTCAGTGTTACTGAAATTAAAAATACAATACCATTTATAATCACTCAAAAAAAAAAGATGTATGGGTAAATCTAACAAGGCATGTACAGGACTTGTATGCTGAAAACTACAAAATGCTGATGAAAGAAATCAAAGACTTAAATAAATGGAAAGACACATTGTGTTCATGGATTGTAAAACTCAGCATAGTAATGATGTAAATTTCCCCAAAATTGATATACAGGCTTAATGCAATTCCTATCAAGGTCCCAGTAACATTTATTATAAATATAGACAAGATTATTTTTAAATTTATATGGAAAGTAAATGGACTTGAACAAATTCAATAAAAGAATAATAAAGTGGGAAGAATCAGTCTACCTGATTTTAAGACTTATTACATAGCTACAGTAATCAATATTGTGTGATTTTGGTGGAAAAGCCAACACATAGATCCATGAAACAGGATAGAGAACCCAGAAATAGTCACACAAATATGCCCAACTGATTTTTGGTAAAGACGCAAAAGCAGTTAAGTGAAGATAGCCTTTTCAACAAGTGGTGCTGGTACAACTGTACATCCATAGGCAAAAAATTTAACCTCAAAGTAAGTCTTTCACTTTATATAAAAATTATCTCAAAATGGATCTGGGACTTAAATATAGAACATAAAACCATTAAAACTTTTAGAAAAATAGGAGAAAATCTTCGGGCTTTAGGGCAAAGAATTCTTAGACTTCACATCAAAAGCAAACTACATATCTGATAAAGAACTAATAACTAGACAATATAAAGAAGTCTGCAAACTCTATAGTAAAAACACAAATAATCCAATTAGAAAATGGGCAAAAGACACCTCACCAAAAAGATATAGATGGCGAATAGGCACATGAAAAGATGTTCTACATCGTTAGCCATTAGGGAAACAAATTAAAACCACGATATATAGCATTACACACCTCAGAATGGTTGAATTTAAAAAATATAGTGACAACACCAAATGCTGGTGAAAATGCGGAAAAACTGGATCACTCAGATATTCCCTAGTGGTAATGTGAAATCATATAGCCACTGTGGTAGAGTTTGGCACTATGTTAAAAACTTAAATGTACAACTATCATATCACGCAGCAATTGCATTCCTGGGCATTTTTCACAGAAAAATGAAAACTTATGTTCACACAAAAACCTGTACATGAATATTTATATACACTTTATTCACAACAGTCAAAAACTGGAAGCAATCCAGATGTTCTTCAACAGGTGAGTGATTAAACAAACCAGTACACCCACACCATAGAATACTACTCAGCAATAAAAAGGAATGAGGTACTGATACACGCAACAGCCTGGATGAAACTCTAGAGGATTATGCTGAGTGAAAAGCCAATCCCACAAGGTTATATACTATATGATTCCATTTATATAACATTCTTGTAATGACAAAGTTACAGAAATGGGGAACTTAGTAGTGGTTGCCAGGGGTTGAGGAGGGGGTGGGGGAGGAGGAAAGTAGGTGCTACTATAAAAAGGCAACATGAGACTTTTGAAATGGGAATGTCCTGTACCTTGACTATATCAACATCAATATCCTGGTTGTGATATTGTACTACAGTTTTGTAAGATGTTACCATTGTGGAAAGCTGGGTAAATGACACAAGGGAGCTCTATTTTTTCTTACAACTGCATGTGAATCTACAATAATCTCAAAAAGTTTGAGGTTGCCCAGCTTTCTAATCCCTGCCAAAGAACAAGGTACAGTGTGCATTGTGGTAAATGTTAGCAAATGTTCAGAACTAGAATTCTTTTGGATTCCTACGCAGAAAACAGCCTGAAAAGATCCAAGAACTGGTAAGATAACTTTTGTGGTTAGGTGTTAAATGAAAACTTTGTTTTGTGGGAACTTAAAAAAAAAAAATACAAGAGCAATAAAACAAGAATTAAAGGAACCTGGTTTAACAGCAGGCCTCTAGCTGAAAGCACAAAAGGTTATCCAAAGACCTGTTCATGTTAGCTAATTATAATGCCAAAATCAACTTCTTTTTCCTGTTCCTATCCTAGTATTTCTTCAGGTTAAAATTCATATATAATATGACTTTTTCAAGCAGAGGTCAGAGAGGCAGAAAGTATGAAATCTTTAAATGTTGTGTAACACTGCTGACTCTACGTCACTTCCCTCTTGGTATACAACTCATAGTGACAAATGATGATTGTTATTGGGAAGTCTTTGAAGAGATATAGTTGAGGAGCACCCCCAAATGTTGTTTGAATTTTCTTGATATTGTCTTTTAATATACAGTCCTTAACAGTTTATCTCCTCCTTTAAATGAAATAAAGTTTATCATATTATAAGATTAATATAACCTATTTCTTGAGAATTTGGAAAATAAAAAGTATTTCTACTACTCAAAGACCACTGTGTTAATATTAAGATTTCCCTTTCTCTAGAATCATTCAGTTATTTATTTTATTTTTTCAAATATCTTTCCAGACCCACAACTGAACTCAAGAGCTAACAGTCAGGGGACTTCCCTGGTGGTGCAGTGGTTAGGAATCTGCCTGCCAGTGCAGGGGACACGGGTTTGAGCCCTGGTCCGGGAAGATCCCACATGCTGTGGAGCAACTGAGCCTGCAAGCCACACTACTGAAGCCCATGCGCCTAGAGCCCGTGCTCCGCAACAAGAGAAGCCACTGCAGTGAGAAGCCTGCACACAGAAAAGAAGACCCAGTGCAGCCAAAAATAAATAAATAAAAATAAATAAATTTATTTAAAAAAAAAAGCTAACAGCAATTTTCTTAAGTCTGCCTATATATATCTCCAAAGCTCTTCTCTGTAGTCACCAATATCAAGATTATGGTATACCTAAGTGAAGGCAGTTGTTCCTAGAAAATAGTGGAGATGGTTGAGTCAATAGATGATTTTCAAATTTACTTACTAGTTTGTATCTTCTGAGTCTTCCAGCATTCTATCTGGCAGTTATTTAATCATTAGTTATGTTGACTGACAAAGTCCAACAGCCATACAAACCGCCTGATAGTGAGAAGCGGTAGAAGCAATGTGGCTGCCCTTTTATTTGGTCCTAATTACCAGATATTACAAGCAAATGTTTGTTACTGTAGAGGCAAATATCCAATCAGGGGATACCTTCTGGTTATATCCCTGAAACCTGAAGAGGGAGGGAAGGGATAGAGAGTTCTAGCATCTCTGGCTTGGGCCTTAGGAATGATTACAGCAATGCTAAGTAATTTTTGTGTCAAACAAAATATATCATAAAACCATGGAACTTAAGAGAATTGTTAGTCATCAAGCTCAAACCTTTTCTGATGCATGAGTTTCCTTTCTGTTCTGGAAAAGTAGTTGTCCAACCTTTGCTTGAATGTCTCCAGTGAGGCCTGATTTCTCACCTGAAAAATGAGGGGATTACAATATGACTGCTGAGGCCCCTTCAAGCTCTAAGTCTGTTTGATGAAATCTAAACTTCTGCTGGCTAAGTCATGTTTTGAAAAGCCTTTTCCTTTTCAGTAAGTGAAATTAGTTTCCTCAATCTGTTCTGAGGTTACAGTTATTTAGCATATGTGTTATTATGTATTAAAAAATACTTAATATCCTATTCTGCCAGGTAATATGCATGTTCAGGTGAACACACAAGGACAAACAATTCCCAGAAATTTCTGAGTATTAAAAAATAATAATAGGGGGCTTCCCTGGTGGCGCAGTGGTTGCGCGTCCGCCTGCCGATGTAGGGGAACCGGGTTCGCGCCCTGGTCTGGGAGGATCCCACATGCCGCGGAGCGGCTGGGCCCGTGAGCCATGGCCGCTGGGCCTGCACGTCCGGAGCCTGTGCTCCGCAACCGGAGCGGCCACGGCAGAGGGAGGCCCGCATACCACACACACACACACACACACACACACACACACACACACACTAATAATAGCAATAAACTAATCAGGTAATAATAAGAAGATACCCTCCATTTAGTCTTTAGAATCATATGCAGATTACACACACACACACACACACACACACACACACACACACACACACACTAATAATAATAATAAACTAATCAGGATGTGGTGAGAAGATACCCTCCATTTAGTCTTTAGAATCATATGCAGATTTCTGCCAGGTCTGGAGCCAAATTTCTAATTCTGTTCAAACTTAGTTTACAATAAGTGATTCTTCTGATGTCCTTGGCCACTATCACTATAATTGATCCTGGCCTCAGCATGGCTGGTACTGGTAATTAGTAATCTTGTGATTCAGGCAAGGATCATGAATGGATGATAAAACTACTGGGTGATAGGTTGGGGAACAGGATATATGCATTGTATCAAAGCATCTCCACAGGTTACTTATCACAAAAAGAAAACTGTCCCTTTACATTGGGAAGATCTGCCAGTCACCACCTTAACCGGTGTGGAACCACCTATGTGCTATTCTTGCCAAAAATGTTTGATGTGATTATGAGGGAATAATTAGGAACAGCCACAATTTGGGACTATGTGTAAGATGACTAGACTGGTCTTTTCTAAAAATTAAAGTCATAAAGGAAAGGGGTAGAAAGGGCTGTTCTAGAATATGAGACTAAAGAATTATAGCTAAACAGTTGTGAACTTCAGAACTCAAAACCATTTTTGAGTTTTAAACATAAAGAGTTTTGGGGATAATTGGAGAAATATGAATATGTTATCTTAGGTGTGATAGTCATATGGTGGCTATGTAATAGTATGTTCTTGAGATACATGCTGAAGAAATAAGGGTTAAAGGTCATGATGTCTGCAACTTGTAAGTGGTTCAGCAAAAAAACCCTGTATATCTCTCTATATATGTATATATAGAGATATGAGAATGGGAAAGAGAAAGCAAATAAGTAAAAGTGTTAACAAAAAAGAAATGAAAGAACACTCTTGTGAGCCATGTTTCTTGTTCCCGGGCTATCTGTTCTTTATTTGATAGGTCAGATGTCTAAACTGATCTGAACTAACTTGCTAGATTGACATAAAATAGGACTCTACCACATGTCCCTTTACTTTAGATCATTTGCAGCAGCTTTAGGAAATTGTGCCTGATTAACTGGCAACCCTAACTTATTATTAATCAGAGCAAAACATTCTTTTGAAAGATCACTGCATACTCCTTTTGGGTTTAAAGGATGGCTTCAAGGCCTTAAAGGATGAGCCTATGAGCACTGGACTAGATGGGAGCAAGATTACTTGGGTTTTAATCCCAGCTCTGATTAAAGGATTGTAAGATCCAAAACAAGTCACATTTTTTTTTGTTTTGTTTTTTGTTTTTTTTTTTTTTGTGGTATGCGGGCCTCCCTCTGTTGTGGCCTCTCCCGTCGCGGAGCACAGGCTCCGGACGCGCAGGCTCAGCGGCCATGGCTCACGGGCCCAGCCGCTCCGCGGCATGTGGGATCCTCCCGGACCGGGGCGCGAACCCCCTCATTGGCACTGTCAGTCTTTATAATTTTACCGATTCTGGTGGGTGTGTAGTGGTATTGCCCTAATGCTTTGATTTGCTTTTCTCTAATAACTAATAAAGTTGAGGATCTTCTGTATATGTTATCCACTCTTGATATCTTTTTTTTTTTTTTTTTTTTTTTTTTTTTTGGTGGTATGCGGGCCTCCCTCTGTCGTGGCCTCCCCCGTTGCGGAGCACAGGCTCCGGACGCGCAGGCTCAGCGGCCACGGCTCACGGACCCAGCCGCTCCGCGGCATGTGGGATCCTCCCAGACCGGGGCGCGAACCCGGTTCCCCTGCATCGGCAGGCGGACGCGCAACCACTGCGCCACCAGGGAAGCCCCAAGTCACATTTTTAATGAGTTTCTATGCCTATGAGCACACCTTAGAGTAGAGGGGAAAGGTCAGTTTCTCTTTTACATCTAAGTTTCACCTAGAAAATAAGGGAGATAAATCATCTCAAAAGTCTTTTACAGCTCTGACACTGTCATTATATTTTTTAATTTACATAAATTATAAAACAAATTGTGAACAGATACTACCTAAAAGCCTGGTAATGAAGGAAATGTAACTGAAATACAGAAACTCAGCAAGATTTAAAAGGTTCTCGAAAGCTGAGCCCTTAAGGTCTCTTTTAATTCTAGGATTTCTTATATCAAAGTAGACAGCTGAGATGTAAAAATAAATAAAAATTTGTTATTTAACGTTTACATCAGATTACATTTTTTGCTTTGATTAATCTTTTAGTAATGCGTAAAGGGAAACGTTTAAGTAATGCATCCTCGAAAATTAGCAAATCAGATAAGGTGTGTTGGCCCTGGTCTTCTGTCTAGAGAGAATTTTTCAGTTAAAGGAGGGTTCAGCTCAAGGTCACGGGGTGGATGCCTTACAGTCTAACTCACTGTCCCAAACAAGACCCCGACTCCCCAAACCTGGGTTGAAGGTGGCTCAGAGCCTCGAATTCGACCCTCGCCACAGTGATGACACTGTTCCAAGGCAGGTCCCAAACCCGCTCCGGGGACGCGTTGCCCGGCTCCGCAGCCCCCATAGCCCCAGGTACCCGCGGCGGCCTCCTTCAGAGACCCTGCCACCTTTCCCGAGCGTAGCTTGCAGCCCCCCGCCTGGAAACCCGGGATTCTGTGGACAGAGAAAAGAGACCATACTTAAGGATAGACTCGCATCCGACACCAGTAGGAGGCTGCGGGGCTACGCTGCCCGTCGAGTCTGGGGGCGGAGGATCTGGGTCAGGGCCGGCGCCGCAGCCGCTGGATGAAAGAGAACACGTGGGAATGGCGATGTCAAATAGCTCTTATAGCCTACTTCACCGATTCGTTATAATGCCGGAAACTCTACAGGAAAAAGCCGATATCATAAATGAATTTTTAAATCCCCTGAGAAGTGATCTTTTTGATTGTCTGCTTAGACAAAGCTATTTCTGACTTTCTCTTCGATATCAACACGAATCTGTCGAAACTTTTTGTAAAACTAATTTACTTAATCTCGCGTCCCTAACGGTCTCCAGGAGCTACTCTGTGAACAGTCCCTAATAAACAAGATTGGTATTATCATCTACGTTGGGAGCTCTTCAGGTCTTGGATGAAACTCCCGAGTGTTATTCAATGTTTTAAGTCTTGTGGGGCAATGTACTGCCTTTAATAAAACAAAAAATTCACACCCGTTTTAAGCCTTTTATGTTGGGAGTTTGTTTCCACCCGGAGAGGAATGGAAGAGCACCGGAGAGCGTTTAGCTTTTTGGTTGGATATTTGGGACGATTTCATGGCGCGCATGCGTGTTGTGTCTGAAGGGCGGGTTTAAAGGGAAGTAGGTGTTGACCCGCGGGCAACTGAAGCTGTTGTCGGGTTAGACCCGTGACTCCGCTGTTGCCGAGGGTTCGGAAGACGCAGAGGGGTGAATTTAGGTGTCTGATTGTTGCTTCTGGAGGGGTGTGTAAGACTCTTTGGGTGATTTTGAAAAAAATAGCATTTCGGTTTTACCTGCTTGACTCCTTCATCTCAAATTTTAACTCCGCCTCCACATCTGGTTGGTTTTGCACTGCCATCTCTCCGGTTGGGGAGTGCTCTGTGTTATTGTTATTATTGCTTATGCGACCATTCTCTTGTCACCCTCACTTTCAGATTCATTGGCATGGTGCATTAATAGACTGAGTGGGATTAATGGGTAAATATGTTCTAGTCGTCTCTAGTCCTGGATTAAATACCAAATTGAAATTTCTAGCTTTGTGCATCGTCTGTTTAGACGTTTTATTTAAAAGTTGATGACTGCATGTTTCAAAATCACTTGAAATTCACGTTTTCTTTATCATACTCCCACTTTATTTCTTCTCCCCTACCCCTGCCCCCCCGAAATCCTCAAAGCGGTGAAAATTTTGTTCTGAAGTTTTATGGACCCAGAAGAAAATTCTGTTCATAATTGTGGGACTAGTTTTATTACCAGTAATATGGAAGGCTCTGAGTTTAGCCCGGAAAAGAAAAAAAAGGTTAAAATACCAGCGAGGAGACTTCGTGAGGTAGTTTCTCCAAATCAGGGAGATAATTTGGCTTTGCTGAAAGATGAGTTGTCCCGTGTTCCTCCAGCGTTGTCTGCAAATAAACGTCTTCCTGTTAGAACTGGGAAGAGCTTGAATGGAACGTTATGTGGTATGTGATTCCAAATAGTTTCAACCAGTTTTCACTTCTGTAAATCTTTAGTCTTTATTTTCATTTCGTTTTTTGTGTTTCAAAATTTAGAGGACTTTTAATGTTTAAATTCCTAAATGTATGTCTAGTTTGAACAGGCGTTTGAAAAGTGACCCCTTTTCCTGGGAAAATGGCCAGACACCGACAGTCTACATCGAATAATATTGAATAGATAGAATGAATAAAACATTTCGTATTTTGTTTTTTCTTTGCGTGTCTTTGGCACACTATTCTTGTCCACATCTGTGATGGACACACTCAACTAGTGTGATGTGCTTACTTTTCACCAGTAGTGCTGGCTTTTTACCTTCTGTTAGGATAGTAGAAAAGCACAATTTCTGCCTTTTGATGGCTTCCATGTCCCAATTCACTTGTCTGGAGCTCCCTGAAAGTGAAGATAGCATATGCTTTACCCACTTCACTGGTAATCAAATTAATGAATATAAGCGCAAAAAACAAAAGAATAAATAAAGCAGCTTTTATAGTGCTGCTTTTGAGGGGTACAGCATAACATAGGCCTGCTGTTAAATCAGGCTTTTATATCATGCACATGTTTTATTCCTGGCAAATTATTGTACCCATAGTTTGTCCAAATCCAATAGTGTAATGATATATTTTATAACATTTTATACTTACCTCATTTGATTGTCAGTTCTGAGCCCTTATTTTCCAAAATATCAGATGTAAAAACCTTCATCAGGATATATTTAAGTACATTTTAAGATTTTTGCATGAAGAGTGGCTTCCAATTTAATTAATTGCATTAATATGGAGTTTATAGTTCTTGAATTATGTTTGTACAGTTTCAAAAGGTAACATTCTGATTTAAAAATCACTAAAATTGATTCCTTTATTTTGTTAGGTTCATCAGACTTAACTTCTGCCAGAAATTATCAGCAGCCTCCATTAGAAAATCCCACTGTGTCAGAAAGTGTAAGCAAAAGAATTCTTAATTATGCTCATGTTAAAATTTTAAGTATTGGCAAATAATGCTTTTTTAAATTTTGTTTGATTAGCAACAGACCTTGTTTTTATTTAAATTTCATTTACCAAGGAAATGTTTTTACAATCTGTAAGGTAAAGGTAAAGCAGCTGTAACAACATAATAAAAAAAAAGTGAAGTGTGAATTATATATCATTCAAACTATTCTGAAGCCATTTGTGTACTTTTTTTTGAGAGGTCTTTAAGAAATAATAACATGAAATTCTCATCATAACATTTTTTATTTATAATGCTGAAAATATTTGATTATAAGTGTAATGTTTGGTCATGCAATTTAATTAGACTTTGACCACTTATCATAATGTTGACCTATATATTGTCAATTTAACTAGTAAACTAAGAACGATATCGAAGCTGTTTACTTATGAACTTTGTCAAAAACTCACAATAAAAATGTATAATTATGTGCTGTACTTTGTCCCTAGTTTTGGGTTGGTGTTTTTTGTTTCTTTTTTGAGCAGGCTTTATTTAATGATTAATGATATTTGAATTACATTATTTAAATAATTTCCCAGATGTATGGATATGCTATTATTGTATAATTGAAGATAAAAAGGTGATCTTTGGAAGATCATCAGGTAGGATTCTATTAGATTTAATACGGGCTCACAGCTTGTTTTGTGTATATTTGCCTAATATAAAATATACCTGCAAAGCAAACCTAGTTCTTTATCATTTTATCATGAACATAAATTGCAATCTCTTTGCATTACGTTTTTATTTCATAAATGAGTACTAAGATTACAGTGTGTATTGACTTGACCCTGCTATTTTTTTTTTTTTTTTTGCGGGATGCGGGCCTCTCACTGTTGTGGCCTCTCCCGTTGTGGAGCACAGGCTCCGGGCGCGCAGGCTCAGCGGCCATGGCTCACGGGCCTAGCCGCTCCCCAGCCGCTCCGCTGCATATGGGAGCTTCCCGGACCGGGGCACGAACCCGTGTCCCCTGCATCAGCAGGCGGATTCTCAACCACTGCTCCACCAGGGAAGCCCGACCCTGCTATTTTAATGAGGAAATTAGTTTGTGTCTGATATGCTCACATTTTTAAGCTTATTTGGATTTGTTCCTATTCATACATGTTTCTCCCTACTACTAGAAGATGAGATATACCTTTTCCTACTTGGGACAAATCCTTACACATGTTCAGAAAGAAAACAAAAACTTAAAAAAAAAAATCACTATAGAAAATACAAAGAGAAGAAGGAAAAAAAGAAATTCCACAACTAAAATCAACAACTGTTAACATTCTGAGTTTTTTTTCTATGTGTATATATATTATATAATGTGAGACCATACTGTTTTATAATTTAATAGTATTAAGGTTATCATTGCATGCCACTGATTTTTTTCCTAGGAACTTTTAATGGGTTCACAGAATTTCAGTGTATGTATGTACTGAAGTTTATTTGTTCATATTCCTGTCATTTGACATTAAGTTTTTTTTCCCCCCTGTTTTTTATAATATATACAACCAGGTGATGAACATTCTGGTATATATCCTAGCTCATTTCCTTGTATTAATTTCTAGGTGTAAAATTATTAGATAAAAGATTATGCACTTTTTTGCAATGTTTCTAAATTGCCTCCAGAAAAACTGTATCAATATATATTCTCCAGCAAGGTCATGAGTAAGAATTAGTGGAGTTACTTCCCCCCGTCTTTATTTATACGAAGCATTAAAATTAAACCAAAAAAACCCCTGCCATTTTGATAGGTGAAAAAGGCATCTCGTTGTTTTATTTTCTATTTCTTTTATTATTAGTGGAGGGAAAATTTTTTTCATTTATATTGACACCTGTATTTACTCTTTTATGAATTACATATTTATGTGCTGTGCTTTTTCTGTTTGTGGGAGTTCTTTACATTAATTTCCCAGATACATTCTACTGTATTGTTAGCTTCATTGGCTATTTTTAGGAAGTTAACACCTGTTATCAGCAGATAGCTTGGATCAGTTTTTTTTAAATCATTTTCTCTTTTCCCTTTAGTGATTTCGCAGGGAAAAAATGTGTGTGTAAGGAAGATGAAGCAATGTTGACTGAACCTAGTACTTAAAAAGTCATGGTGTCTTAGCACTGAATAGAATCTTAGAAGCGAAGTCTAGGGTCACACATGTGAGCAGAAAGCTCTTTGCCAGTAGGTGTCACTTATATAGTGAAGTCTTCTGAGACCACATTATAGCTTAGTGACAAAGAATACTGTGATGAATTTGTGATATCGTGCCATGCGTTGACCATCCTTACGAACTTCATTTGACTCACAGTGAATCACATTTTCACATTTAACTATAGCCACTGAGATGTTACATAAGTTGCTCTGCTGAGAGTACCAAATCAGGATTTGAATCTGAATTTCAAGGTC
The DNA here is from genome assembly GCF_002837175.3 of Physeter macrocephalus. NCBI lineage: Eukaryota > Metazoa > Chordata > Mammalia > Artiodactyla > Physeteridae > Physeter > Physeter macrocephalus. The sequence goes on from NC_041224.1 coordinate 140,053,117, forward strand.
ACAGTTGCTTGCTTGTTCACTTACCCATTCGTTCACTTGATGACAGCTCATTACTCATTCAACAAATATTTGAGTAGCTTCAAGGTACCTAAGCATTATGGTAGTGCTGGGAATTAAGCATATAAAACACACAGTCCTGTCCTCCCGGGGCACAGTAGTCACATGGCTAGTAAATGGTAATTGATAAATAATAAATCATAAAGTTTATTTAGCCTTTCATTTCTTCCTTTCATATCTTAAAGGATTTTTCTAAAGATGTTGCAGTGCAAGTGTTGCCTTTGGATAAAACAGAAGAGAAAAACAGACAAAAAGGTAAAAGGATAGATTTGATTTTTTTTGATAAAACATACATAACATAAAATTTACCATTTTTACCATTTTTAAGTGTACAGTTCTGTAGCATTAGGTATATTCATATTGTGCAGCCATCACCACCATCCATCTCCAGAACTTTTCATCTTCCCCAACTGGGACTCTGTACTCATCAAATACTAACTCTATTCCCCCTCATTGATTTTTTTTTTAGATATTCATTAAACAGCCTTATAGTTTTTTCTTACTATTTTCAATTTTAATTAGTTTTTCCTTCCAAATTAAGCTACTAATGGAATCTCTAAAGTCCAGAAAATGGTTTTTAATGGTAAGGATACTTTTATTATTGCCAACATATTGCATAGGTTTGGTATTTGATACCTATTTATACATGCTGAATTCAAGTTTTGTATAGTCTTTGGTAAGATAATAGATTAAAATATGCATTTAAAAAATTTATTTAATGACATTTTAAAAGTAGTTGGTTTTATTTTCATCTAAGCAGTTTTATTGTTAGAGTTTGAACAAATGTCTCTAATTTGGCCCCAGGTGTTTTTACACAATTTTTTTCCTACACTCTAGGGTTATAACTATTATTAGTCATTTAATTTGTTCCTTACCTTTTTAAATTGAGAGGTCATATTGCTGAATCCCCAAACATTTTCTTTAGTTAAAAAAGTTTTTCTTTGAGTAGCTTATCAAAATTTAATAAATTTTTGTGTTTTGATTTTGCAGCAAATGACATCTTTATTTCTCAGTACACTATGGGACAGAAAGATGCTCTAAGAGCAGTTTTAAAACAAAAGTAAGTTTCATTTACAGAAAATAGACGGGCCATTTCTTGTGTTTCTATATGATTCTCTAAAATCAGCTTTATTTATACTTTGCACCTAGGAAAAAGTTTTTTTTTCAATGTGTGAAATATATATATGTGATAATATGTATAAAGCATTTTTCATGGTGCTGGGCATGTGTAAAATACTTAGTGGCTGTATATTATTATTATTATTATTATTATTATTGCTGGGCATGTGTAAAATACTCAGTGGCTGTATATTATTATTATTATTATTATTATTATTATTATTGAAGATGTATTGTTCTAAGCACTTTATATGCATTAACTCATTTAATTCTCTCAAAATCCAATGAAATAGATTCCATCACTATCCCAATTTTACAGAATCCCCATTTTATAGATAAGGAAACTGAGGTAGAGAGGGATTGATTTTCCCAAAGTCATTTAGCAAGTATTCACTGGGCTGGGATTCAAACCCAGGTAGTCTGTCTTTAGAGTCCTCTCTTAGTCACCTCACTATACTGCTTATAGCAGTAGTCAAGTAGTTCCAAATATATAATACTACTTACTATCAAAGGACATTTAGACTTTTTCTGGTTAAGATTTGAGAAAGGGACAAACTTAGTATCTGGATGGAGTGAAGGGGAATGTGGCTACTACTCTATTCAAATGCTTCCTCCCAACTTTATCTTTAATGCCAGTGAAATACAGAACCAACCCTGACAACAGCACCATGCTAAACATGAAAGAATATATCACTGGAGGAATTTTTTTTTTTATCATTAGTGGCAGTAGAATGAGATACATATTCTTAGGCTAAATGTATTCTACTCCTGAACCAGAGCAGCCTGGGACGCCCCTTAGAAAATAGGAAAAATTTTTACTTACTTTTGAACTCTTATTTTATTCAAAAAGGAAATTTTAGATTACTTCTATAAGTGGAAAGTCAGTATTTCTAATAATACAATGAAAATAAGTATATAACTATTAAAATAAAGTTTATTCTTTTTTCACCTATAGTTATCCATGGTACACATATTATACTCTGGGAAACACTAACAAAATAAATATTACCTCCAAACTACAAGGGTGTGATCTGAGCCAGCCAGAGTTTCACAACTGGTTGTTTTGCTTAATGGTGCTTTTCCTTTTTACATTTGATCAGCCTCCAGTTCCCAATATGTGATATGGTGGTTAGGAGGAGAATTTGGGTGGTAAATTGCATTCTGGGATTTGTAAATACATAAGAAAAGGCAAAAGTAAGAGCATGAGGGAGTAGTGCAGTCTCCCAAATTCTATACTTGAACTAAAAATTGCAGACTACATCTGACTCATTTGGAGAGAAAGTGATTACCATTTCCATCCAGCTGACCCCAGGTGAAAGTGGCTGCTTGCAACCATAATAGGGACTTTATCAACTTAACTTCAAGTCAGAACTCTCAGATCGGAGAGGGAGAAGTTGTTTATATACAAGTGGACAGTGAGAGGTAACTGTGAACACTACTCCTCTTATCTGTTCACAGTAGATCTCTCCCCATTTCAGGATGGATGAACAGAAGGTTTTTAAAAAAGCAAGAACAAAAAAACTAGGAATGGCCTCTGAGAAGGTCATTGCAATGTAGAGAATAATAATTGAGTCAGAAGTATAAAATGACTCTCGTACTGGGTTAAGAGAGATTTTGCTGTAGTCAGTGTCAATTGAAATTTTTTTTTTTTTTTTGAGAATGGTGGATGGAATTTGGCGAAGTGATTCTAAAATTTACTTGGAAGGACACACAAGTTGAGAATATATACACATACTGTTAAGAATACATACATGTAGAATGCACACAGTTGAGAATAGCTAATTTTGGAGAAACAGAAATGGAATGATGGAAAATCTGCCCTATTTGCTACTATAATATGCTGTAGAGCTGTGATAAAAGGTAATCAGCTGGAGCCTTTGAGGAATGAAGAGTCTGTCCAGAGTGTCTAGAAAAAGGGTTGAATGTCCTTACATGTGGCTGGAGAGATAAGCAAGGGGTGAGGTTATAAACTACTTTAAAGAAGTTTGGACTTACAGAGAAACGGCAAATCATTTAAAAGTTTTAAAGTATGATATATTTTTCTTAAAAGGCTCACTCAGGTAGTTATGAAAAAATGGAGTGGAAGAGGACTGGACTGGAGTCCAGGAAACCAGTTGACTATGAATTTTTCAGGAATCTTTTAAAGAGATGAATTAGATTGGTCCTGAGTACATGGGGAGTGGTGGAATGTGAGGGTGGGAATCATGCTGGGCTGGAGAGGAGTACACAGGTTTGGAAGATGATCTGGAGATAGAATTGACAGGAATTGCTGCTTAGATGTGAGAGTGAGGAAGGAGCTAAGGATGGATCCTAGATTTTTGGCTTGTATAAATGCATAGTCAGTAGTAGTATTCATTGAGAAAGGGAAGCCTTCGGGGAATAAATTTCATTTTAGACGTAAGCAGGGGTTTGAGGTACCTATGAGACATCCAGGTGAAAAATGTCTGATAGGAAATTGAATATAAAGGTCAAATTCACAGAAGGGGTCTAAGCTAGAAATCCGTAAGTCATCTGTATGTAGATAGTAGTCTAAGCTCTGGAAGTGATTGAAGTGACTCAGTGGGAGTGTGAGAGTGAAAAGAGATGGCATAGGGTAGGGCTCTGAGAAAACCAAACCTTTAAGAGATGTGCAAAGAAAGCAATGTGGCTTCTAAATGCTACTCAGAAAGTTTATCCAGAGTTGTTAAGAGAGTATGGTCTTAACAAAACCAAGGGAATTGAGGTTCTAAGTTTGATAGCTGCTCAGAGGTAAAGAAAGATAAGGACTGAAAAGTGTCCATTGAATTGAGCAAGAGGAGGTATTAATGGCCTTGGTAAGAGCAGTTTCAGTGTAGCATTGGGATAGATGCCGGATTCAGAGGATTTAGGAATAAAGAAGAAAGTTCTAGAAAAAGACTAGAAGGAAACAGTTTCTTCTGAATGGGAGAGTTATGTGCATTTTTTCTAGTTCTTTACACTTAGAAGCTCATTTGCTACATTGAGCATTTATTAATTTGATAATTGGAAAAAATAAAATTTTAAAGCCTATGAAGAAGTTGATGTCTAGCCTTATAATGTTATTTTTCTTGTTGGTCAATTTAATGTATTAATGTAGAATGAAAGATCTTAAAGGGTAAGTCACATTCAGACTTCAGACAGAAATTCTAAAAGAGACGGATTATCTGAATTACATTTTCTTAGTACACCACTCAGTCAGCTAAATACATATTGAGCACCTACTATGTGCTCTTTCTTAGTTGCTGTTTGGTATAAAAGAAGTCCCCGGCCCCCCACCCCAGGTTGCTTAGAGCTTGGTTGGGGAGAGAATAGGTAGATATATGGAGGAATGCATGATTAGAGCTGTGAGAGGAAGCATTCAATACATTGTTAAACTGTTCTGTACAGACATTTAAACCATAGGATGGCTGACTATCAAGCCTCAGTTGTGTGGTATAGGAAGTAAATGCAAAAGTAATTAATGAATGGAGAGATCAAGAGGAAGTGTTATGAGAACAGGCTTATTGAAAAAGGTAAGGCTTTTGCTGTATCTTGAGGAGAAGGATAGAGTAAGTTGGGTGAAGAAGGTTGAGAGAACAGAGTGAGAAAAAGCATGGAGTCAGCTTGAGAGTGGCATGGTATAGTCAGTGAGAGCAGTGTGACTCCGGAAGAGGTGGTTTTGGGAGGAAAAGTGCAGTGTGTATAGGGCAGGGCCAGAGGACGGAGTGTGTGGAAGGCCAAACAGGAAAGTAGCCTATTCAGTTGTCTATAAGGAATGATTTTAGATTTTTGAATGGTGGGAAAATGTGTGTGGAAAGTTTTTAAGCAATTAGAAACTGGAAGAATGAAATAGTTGGCCAGAGATGATGGTTTTGTACTAGAGCAGAAGTCTGAAGGGAGAAGTGCTGTTTTGAGAGAGAAAGCTTGGTGTCATGGGACGATCTCTGGGAACTGGTCCTAACTCAACTACCTACTAGTTCTGTGACGTGATCAAGTAAATCCCGTTACCTCTATGGACCTCAGTTTCTTGATGTGAAAATTAGGAAAGATGGGCTACTGGGTTCCCCCTACCTCCATAATTCCATGACACTAGTCCTGCAATTGTGATGAAATAGTTGACAAAACCTGATGACTCATTTGGGCATGAGAAGGTAAATGGAGGATAGAGAAGTTAACTTCAAAATTTTGAGAATGAGAGAAAAATGATGCTCTTAATAGAAATGAGGCAACATCAATGAGGAGTAAGTTTAAGAGCTCTGTGGCCTTCTTCAAAAATCAAAGGGTGGAAATTCAGCAGCTGGAGATGGAGCTCATTCCTGTTGATTTTACTTAGGCTTACATTAGGGACTCTTCAGTTGTGTCACTGTTTTCTTTCATTGATTTCTTTTAGGCCAATTACAGCACAAAATTGACCAGTCTTTTTTTTTTTTTTTTTTAGGTGTTTAGTTAAATGCCTTACTGTGAATATGTATCTATTTTCTGGACTCATTTTTAATCCAGACTGCTTAGTAGTGTATTTTGTGCCCATTTTAATAAGCTAGGTGACATTTATTAAATCTAAATGAGTTAGAATTTTAAAAATTCTTTTCAGCAGTTTTAACAATCCCTCTTGGGTTGTCTTACTTTGGGAGTAAAACTTGATACCTAAATTCTTAGAGCCTTTTCTGCATGTTTTAAATTTGTACTTCTTGACTATAAATCATTGTAATTGTGCCCATGTCTTTTCCACATGCGTAAGTCATATTTTCTGAAATATCAGTGCCTTCAAGGAATTACCTTTTTATTTCTTTAGTGTGTAGTGACCTGAGCCTTAATAGATTTCATTAACCAAATGACTGATAAGATGCTGATAGTGAAAAATAGGGATTTAACTTTTTAAAAATATCAAGAAAACTCACCTGCAGCAGATTACCACTTGTAGGTATTTCTTCTAACGGTTCAGTAGAGTTTACTGAATAGATTTTATTCCTTTTTTATTTACAGAGCTCAAAGCATGCCTGTCTTTAAGGAGGTAAAGGTACAGCTTTTAGAAGATGCCAGCACAGAAAAGGACCCTATTATTCAGGAGAATAGAACTTCACCCAGTGGAATTGATTCAGCTGCAACTGTGGCTGCAGCAACTGCTGCCGCCATTGCAACAGCAGCTCCACTGATAAAAGTATATCTGTTTCTTCCCAGATAGTCATTACTACTTTGTAAAATGTAAAAATGTTTATTAGAAACTGATTCTGTAATTGTTGTGTCCAGCCATTGGCTAGGGATATTGCTGTCTGTAGTTGTGAATTATTTCTCAGAAGTTGTGAGATTTACCTCTCATCCCTGTGTTAGTTCTAGAAAATCCTGGACTTTCTTAGTTTTAGCACTGAAAAATCTCATCTTGGGAACCCCTCAGTTCTGGGTACCTGGGATGGTTGGTCATCCTTATTTTAGAGCTAGAAGGGACCATACAGACCATCTGTGCCAAACCCCTCAGTTTGTAAATGGGAAAAACAAGAAACAGGTCAGAGTCAGCAATAAGGTCTTAGAGCTAATACGTGGGAGAGCCAAGACTGCTGACCTAACTCAGCCTCAGATTAGTGAAGTATCGAAAGCTACTTTGTTTTGCTATTTCCTTCTTTTTAATTTCCATTTAAGTATTTTTTTTTTTTTTTTTTTTTTTTTTTTTTTTTTTTGTGGTATGTGGGCCTTTCACTGT
>NC_041224.1:140060054-140132619 GCF_002837175.3 Physeter macrocephalus
TCACGGGCCCAGCCGCTCCGCGGCATGTGGGATCTTCCCGGACCGGGGCACGAACCCGTGTCCCCTGCATCAGCAGATGGATTCTCAACCACTGCACCACCAAGGAAGCCCCCATTTAAGTATTTTTAATTTCCATTAAGTATTTAATTTCCACTTAAGAAATAAAAATTGTATGTGACAAATTTGTTATTTTTTATGAGAGAAAAGATCTACTTAAGGATAGCTATCTTCTGCCTTTTATGTCTGTGATTCTAAAAATAAAGGCATAAAATCATCAGAAATTTAGAGGGTAAAAGCTCTGGTTTGATAATTTCTCAATACCAATCACTTTATATAATCTTTCTAGTAATTGAGCATATTTTTGATATCTTTGGATATTTTTACTGTTTTAGGTGCAGAGTGAGTTGGAAGCAAAGGTCAATACTGTTACAGAATTACTCAATAAGTTACAGGAGACTGATAAACAGCTACAACGCGTTACAGAGCAGCAGACAACCATTCAGAATAAACATGAGAAACTACACTGCCGTGATCATGGAAAGCAGATGAATGTGTTTATGGAGCAGTACATTAGGCATCTTGAAAAACTGCAGCAACAACAAATGGATATTCAGGTAATAAAGGGATCACACATTCCATGTCCTTTTATCACGTGAATCTCTAAGCTAATCATTGATTATTGCAATAGCTCAGGAGATGGTAACAGTTTTAGTTCTTAATTATTTGCTTTTGTTCAGAATTCTTTTCCTCTATGGGGGTACATCTGCATGTTCTAGTTCAGACATCTAGCTCTGTGAGACCTCTCCTTATAGTTGGCTTTTCCTTCTTTTGTGGTATTTCCATTCACGGCGTTTTTAAAGGGCGTTTATCGCATTGCAGTTTTTTGTTTACATCAGTGGCTCTTAGCCTGGGAATGTGCATCAGACTCACTTGGAGAACTTTATAAATATACACGTGCTTGTACCTCTCAGAAAGTCTGAGGCAGCAGGTCTCAGATGGGGTCTGGGAATCCTTGAAAGCTCTCTAATGATTCTGTTGCACACCCTTGGATGAAAACCACCTAGTATACTTATTTGCTTCTACATTTACTTAATTAAAAAGAATGAACATTCTTATGCCTTTTGAATATGAGGCACTGGACTATTATAAGAAGAAGAGTTATCCTCACAGAATGCTGATAGTATAGTTTCTTATTTATTTTGGAATTTCTAAGTCCTGGGATACTACCCAGCACTCAGGTACTCAGTATACTTTCTTTTTGAATGAGTGAATGACCAGCATCGTAAATGTATTGGTTTTAATTTCCTTTTTTTCCCTACTTAGTATGCAGTTCAAAAACTTTTAAAAATAAAATTAAAATATAACATTCAGAGGAATATATAAAAAATAAACTTGTCATAGCTCAATATAAGATCACAGAGTGAACACTAATGTCCTATTATTTTCAAGACTTCCTAATAGAGCTTGTCTCGAGATTTTCATGGGATTAAGATATTATTTTTATTGGAATGATTATGGGCATATAAAATAAAGTTTTAGTAAGTACTCCATACATTGCTAAAATTGAGTGTGCAGCATGTCATCTGGAGAGGCTAGGAGTGGGCCTATCAGAGTGCTGGTCCTCAGTCTACATATAACTTTACTTCTCTGAGCCTTGATTTCTTTACCTAGAAAATATTTTTGGTTCAGGATAGAATGAGATGACACATTTGAAAAGCACACTGAGTTTTTTTAAGGTAGTTCTAGGTGCTTGCCATTCATTTATCTTTCCATAAATAAACACATAATTTATTAACTTTCTGATTTTGGAAGAATGGAATCTTTGCTAATTCAGACATCTTATTTATAAAGCCTATAACTACAGAGAAAATTGAACTTTCAATGAGTATTTTAGTAGTTCAGTTAAGGCTTAATGAAATGAAATTCTTTTTGAAGAGTGATCTCAACACACTTTTAAGAATTCTGTAAAACTATAAATCTTTTCGGTTTTTCTTTGCCTAGCATAAAACTCTTTTAAAATCAGTTTTATTAGTTAAGATACTTACACATTTCAGATGTTTTAATAGTGTTAAAACTGTGTTGTCACTATAGTTTCCATTTATATGTAAATGCATATATTACCGCTGCTACTATGTGCAGCTGCTATTTTATTTGAGTGCTTTCTATCAATGGTTTTTAAACCTTTAATTAAAATAAAATCTTTCCATTCAGGATATAAAAGATGAGATGTTTTGGTTTTAAATTCTCTGGTTTAAGTAGAGGTCTAGGGCTAGTTTCCCTTCTTCCTGGTCCTCTCCTACCCTGCTTCAGTGTCTCTTGAGCCATCTCTGAGGTGAAAAGGAAGAAACTGAGGTTTAGAATAAATTAAATGATCAGGACCACACTGCAGAGCCAGACTTAACCCAAGTGCTATTATATGCTTCCAGTGGCATTGCTGCTGCAGTGGATAGTTGCATGTAATGTGTGTATTTTCATTGTTTATTTAATCTAATAGATTGTTTTCAAGTCTTCTAATACATTTCAAGGTATTTTGTCATCTAACTCTTTCAAATGATATTTGAAATTAACAAAGTAATTTTATGTTTTCTAGACTCACTTCATTAGTGCTGCACTCAAGACTAGTAGTTTTCAGCCTGTTACTGTGCCCCCTTCTAGAGCAGTGGAAAAGTATTCTGTAAAACCAGACCATTTGAATTTTGCTAGCAGTAATCTATCTTCACATAACACCTTTGCTTCCAAACAAGGTAAAAATATGTAGTTTTCTATGAATAAAAAATGCCAGCTATGAATGTTCTTTGCAGTATATAAGCTGAAAACTTACTTATAAGGTTGTGAGAGACTGTCTTTGTCTTATAAAATTAGGTTTTTTCTTTTTTAGGTCAGGTAAGTTTTAGATTATTTTGAAACTTGTTCAGTCAAGTTATGGATCATGTTCTACTTAATGGTTTTAATTAATAACTTTCATAAATTGTCAGAAGCACTTCTATATAAATTTAGAAAAATTTTACTTATCTAGCATCAAAAATGCTTGTCATCAATTCACCAATTTTCTGACAAACTGGATATTTACTGTTTTCTTGATTCTGTCAGGGGAGAAACCATCTGAGTACAATTAGAAACTATTTCTAAATATTTTCAAAGAGTTAGTAATGCAAGTCTATTTTAATGGAATTTAAAAAAATCTCTTTATAAAAACAAAGGAATACATAGCTTATTTGTGTTAAACCTTTGGAATTTAAACTATATTAATAAATGTATCTCCAAATTATTGATATCTGAATAATGAACTAATGAAAATCAAGGGCCTATCCCTTTAATGATATACAGACCCATGTAGTACAATATTCCCGACATTTGATTCGTTAGAACGTTGTTGGATTACAGACATGTTAAAGATTCCTTATACTGGCAAGGTGCTTTACATTTCCCCCAAGTGAGTGGGTCTTACAAAACTTTTGTGAAGTAATGTGAGTCAGTTTTTAAGTTGTAAAGGAAGGAGGATGAAGCCCAGAAAGGTTATGACTGCCTGCTCAAGGTCACCTGGCTTGAGAGTGAGTGTCAGAGCTACAGCCAGAACTCAGGTTTCCGCGCTCACGGTTTATAGTTGTCTAATGTATCTTGTACTCACTAAAGTGGGATCTCTCTAGATCAAAGTATATAAAAATTTTAAGACTTGCTATACTTAGCACCAGATGGTCTTACCAGTTTTCATTGCCATGAGCAGTGTCTGGCTATGCCATTTTTCACCACAACTTGAATAGCACTGAATATTGTCATATTTTTTTCTTATTTGTTAGGTATAAGTATAAAGTATTTATAGTCTGTATTCTTCTGATTTCTAGTGAGGATGAACTTATTTCTATATATTTGTTAATAATTTGAGTATCCTGTATAATTTTGGTTTTATTTTTAAAATATGGGGAAGAGTAATATTACAATTAAAACGTTTTTAAAAAGTAAGTTAAATTTATTATTTTCTTTATTTTCTATTGAAGCACCTTCAATAGAGGTTGAAGATACCAATTTTGATAAACAGAAATCTCCTTTGGAGACACCAGCACCTCGCAGATTTGCTCCTGTACCTGTTTCAAAGGATGATAAAATATCAAAGAGGGAAAATCCTACGGATAAAAAAGAAAATATGGAGATGTCACGTCATACAGGTAATAAAGCAATTATAGTTAGCACCCACTACTTTTATTAGACCCATCTCAAATTAGGAACAGATTTCCACACTCATGATTTATAATTCTCTAATGTGCCTTGTAGTAACTGAAGTGGGATCTCTATTTTTAATATATGTATTTAAATGATACTTTCTGGGCAAATCAAGCTTCTTTAGATTCTTTGCAGGAGGAGTTGGAGATATACCTTTGTAATTATTCTGACTATCTTCAACATGTTATTACTTAAACCTTTAATGAAAAATATTTGTTATTAATAAATAAAAAATAATGCTTTATAGAAGGTAAGGTTGATTATCATGTTTACTTATATTGTTTTTAAGTGTGAAGTTAAATACTAAAACTCAGAGAAATTTAACATTTATTGTGTTCAACTGGAAAAAGTGCTAATAACCTTTATAAGTGACAGGAAATAATAATTTGTTATAGACGCTTAAAATATAGCCTTTCTAGTAAAAGTAAGTAAAAATGTTAAATATAAGCTTTCATTTTTGGAGTCATTTAAATGCATTCCAGTCTTGTCTTGGACACATTTAAAGAATCTTAAGGAATTTAAAAGATAATAAAATCTTTAATTAATAAACCTCACCAAAAAAAAAAAATTTTGTTATGTAGTCTCATTAAAGATGAGGATAAAAGGAAGATTCAACCAATAGTTGTTGTGAAGAAATAGTTAAATCTCCCTTTTACTGTTAATAAAAATAGTTCCGTTTACTAGGCTTTGTGATGATGTTACTTCTCATTCAAATTCTTTTTTTCTGTGATGGAAATAAATTCAGGCCTAAAATTTTACCAGTATAGTTTCCTTGAGTTATAAATATTTAGTTTTATTGATGAATGTATGTATAGTCTACATTGTAAATTGAGTAGGTCATCACCACATGAAACTAATTTAGTACAAATATATGTGAGATAGTATATAAAAATGAATTAGTACTTGAAAAATGATACTGTATTTCTTCTATTGTAGAAAATGTAGGACTCTTGGAACAAATTTTGAGTAACTATGATTCTTTGACAAGAATAAGTGAATCTTCAGACAAAAACTTACTAACTAGATCAAAAATAGGATGGAATCCTGAGAGGAGAAACAGGTAAAAACAAGAGATTGGAATAGGGGCTTCCCTGGTGGCGCAGTGGTTGCACGTCTGCCTGCCGATGCAGGGGAACCGGGTTCGCGCCCCGGTCTGGGAGGATCCCACATGCCGCGGAGCGGCTGGGCCCATGAGCCATGGCCGCTGAGCCTGCACGTCCGGAGCCTGTGCTCCGCAACGGGAGAGGCCACAACAGAGGGAGGCCCGCATACCACAAAAAAAAAAAAAAAAGAGAGATTGGAATAAACGCTACATTGAAAAGAGCTTTGTTTATATTTTTAAAATTTCTTTAGAAATTTTAGTGAATTTAAAACGTTGCTTTTAAAAATTGTCTTAGATTTAGTTACTATTTTCTTCTGCTAATAGATCTTTCCTCTCTTCTATAATATAATTATGAATACATCTAATTTTCTCAAACTGTGGATTATTTACTATTAATTTCTGATGAAATGATATCTGGGATTTGCTTCAATAATAATCCATTGCAGGGGCTTCCCTGGTGGCACAGTGGTTAAGAATCCACCTGCCAACACAGGGGACATGGGTTCAAGCCCTGGTCCAGGAAGGTCGCACATGCCGTGGAGCAACTAAGCCCATGCACCACAACTACTGAGCTTGCGCTCTAGAACCTGCAAGTCACAACTACTGAAGCCTGTGCACCTAGAGCCCGTGCTCTGCAACAAGAGAAGCCACCACAATGAGAAGCCGGTGCACCGCAATGAAGAGTAGCCCCTGCTCACCGCAGCTAGAGAAAGCCTGCATACAGCAACGAAGACCCAACACAGCCAAAAATAAGAAAATAAAATAAAATAAATTAATTTTTAAAAAATCCATTGCAGGGTGGGGAAAACTGGGTTGGAAGTATAAATGAAATGAGAATAGCCATAAGTTAGTTATTTTTGTAGTTAAATAAAGGTATATAGAGGTCATTATACTATTCTTTCTACTTTTGTATATGTTTGAAACTTTATAAAGAGTTTTTAAAAAGTCAAGTAAATCTAAGCCACTATAATTTTTTTTGAATGTCATGAAAACTACAATAATAAAAACTAAACGAGTCACATTTTGCATAATCTCATAAGAAGACATTACAGTTTTAGTCCATTACATTTAATGTAATTACTGATAAAGTAAGATTTATGTCTGTCATGTTGTTATATGTTTTTTATATCTTAGGTCTTTTTTTATTCCACTATTCCTCCATAATGTCTTTTTTTTTATTAAATAGGTATATTATAGTGTAAGATTTTATTCCCTTGTTGCTTCTTTTACTATATTTTTTGAGTTATTTTCTCTGGTTGCCCTAGGAATTACAGTTAACATCTTAATTTAAAATGATCTAGTTAGGATTAATACCAATTTAATTTCTATAGGATTCAAAAACTTTGCTCTGATATAGATTGATTCCCTCCCCCTTTCTTTCTGCTGTTATTTTCATACAAATTATGTCTTCTTGCATTATAAGTTTGTCTATACAGCTTGATTATTATTGCTTTATGCAGTTGTCTTTTAAATCCGATAGAAGAAAAGAGTTATAAACAAAAATAATTTAATACTGTCTTTTTATTTACCTATGTAGTTAAATTTACCAGTACTCTTTGTTTCTTCACATGGATTTGAGTTAGTTTGTAGTGTCCTTTTATTTCACTCTGAGGGACTCTTTTTAGTATTTACTGTAGAGTAGGTCTGCTGGTGATAAATTCTCTCAGTTTTGTTTATCTAGGAATGTCTTAATTTCTACCTTTGAAGTGTAGTTTTGCCAGATGTAGAAGTTTTGGTTGACACTCTTTTTCTTTTAGTGCTTTGAATATGTCATCTCACTGCCTTCTAGACCTCATGATTTCTGATGAGAAGTAAGCTGTTAATCTTCCTGCGGAAACTGTATATAATTAGTTATTTTTCTCTTGCTGCTTTCAGGATTCTCCCTGTGTCTTAGGCTTTTGACAATTTGACTATGATGTAGCTAAGTGTGGATCTCTTTGAGTTTATCCTCTGTAGATTTTGTTGATCTTCTTGGATGAGTGGATTAATATTCATTAAATTGGGGAAGTTTTCGGTCATTATTTCTTTACATAGTTAAATAGTGCACATGACCTTTTATTTCTCTCCTAGGGCTATGTTGTATGTTGGTATGCTTGATGATGTTCCACAGGTCTCTGAGGCTTTTAATTTTTTTTTTTTCTGTACGCGGGCCTCTCACTGTTGTGGCCTCTCCCGTCGCGGAGCACAGGCTCCGGATGCACAGGCTCAGCGGCCATGGCTCACGGGCCCAACCGCTCTGCGGCATGTGGGATCTTCCCGGACTGGGGCACGAACCCATATCCCCTGCATCAGCAGGCAGGCTCTCAACCACTGTGCCACCAGGGAAGCCCTGAGGCTTTTAATTTTTGTCATTCTTTTTTTCTTCTGCTCCTCAAACTGGATAATTTCAATTAATCTATCTTGAAATTTGCTGATTCTTTCTTTTGCCAATTTGAATGTGCTGTTTAGCCTGTCTAGTGAATTTTACATTTCAGTTATTGTATTTTTCAACTCTCAGAATTTCTATTTTTTTAAAAATAGTTTTTATCTTTATTGATACTCATTGGTGAGACTTCATTCTTTTTTTTTAATAAATTTATTTTTATTTTCTTTATTTTATTTTTGGCTGCATTGGGTCTTTGTTGCTGCACGCAAGCTTTTCTCTAGTTATGGTGAGTGGGGGCTACTCTTTGTTGTGGTGCACAGGCTTCTCATTGTGGTGGCTTCTCTTGTTGCAGAGCATAGGCCCTAGGTGCGCAGGCTTTAGCAGTTGTGGCACGCGGACTCAGTAGTTGTGGCTCACGGGCTCTAGAGCGCAGGCTCAGTAGTTGTGGCTCATGGGCTTAGTTGCTCCGCAGCATGTGGGATCTTACCGGGCCAGGGATCGAACCCGTGTCCCCTGCATTGGCAGGCGGATTCTTTTTATTTTTTTCGGTATGTGGGCCTCTCACTGTTGTGGCTTCTCCCATTGCAGAGCACAGGCTCCGGACGCGCAGGCTCAGCGGCCATGGCTCACGGGCCCAGCCGCTCCACGGCATGTGGGATCTTCCCGGACCGGGGCACGAACCCGTGTCCCCTGCATCGGCAGGCGGATTCTCAACCACTGCACCACCAGGGAAGCTCCAAGACTTCATTCTTTTAGGTTTCTTTTTGGCCGTGTCATGCAGCTTGCAGGATCTTAGTTCCCTGACCAGGGGTTGAACCCAGGCCCTTGGCAGTGAAAGTACATAGTCCTAACCAGTGGCCCACCAGGGAGTTCCTGAGACTTCATTCTTATACTTTCCTTTAATTGTAGTAGCTCATTTATGTTCTTTCTCTAGTAAGTCCAATATTTGGGGTTCCTCAAGGACAGTTTTTACTGACTATGCTTTTTCCTGTGTCTGAGTTATACTTTCCTGTTTCTTTGTGTCTCACAACATTTTTGTTGAAGATTAGACATTTTAATGTGCCAGTTCTGGAAATCAGATTCTTCCAACAACTGCCACCCCCAACCAGCATTTGTTGGTATTGCTGATTGTTGTTGTTGTTCATGTTGTTGCTGTTTGTTAAGTGATTTTCCTGGACTAATTCTATAATTTTAATTCTTTTATCATGTGTAGCAAGTCTCTATTTGGTTAGCTAAGTCTGCTAATGATTGGAAGGAGATTTCCTTATCTGCTTTGAATGAAAAAGTCTACCTGTCTTTGCAAGGGACTGTGTGTGTGTGTGTGTGTGTGTGTGTGTGTGTGTGTGTGTGTGTACGTACATGTTGGGGCACACCTTCAGTGCTCCAGCAGTTTATAAGTCTGTCTTAACCTTTACTTCCTACTCACACAGAGCCCACGGTCAGTCAGATGTGAAAGGTTAGGCCCTTTTTAGGTCATTCTTCTGCATGCACATAGCCCTGTACATACACATGACCTTCTAGATCCCCAGTAATGTGTTGGAGCTTTTCAGAACTCCACCCTGGACATCTCATTCCCCACATTTTTGGTTTATTGTTTACCCTCTTGTTTGCCTCAACTGGCACGACCCCCTCAGGCAGCTAAGATGTTGAACAATTGGCACTGTTTTCGAAGAATGACCTGGGGATGGGATTTCTCAGTGAGATAACTCTGAGTCAGGTCTAAGGAGAAACCCTGAGAATGGGACTTTTTGAAGGGCTCCAAACTCATTCTGACTTTTTAGTGGTTGTGAGGCTGTTGGTTTTCTTTTTTTAAAAAATGTTTTATTTATTTATTTATTTTGGCTGTGCTGGGTCTTAGTTGTGGCATGTGGGATCTTTGTTGCGGCCTTTTTAGTTGCTGCATGCGGGCTTCTTAGTTGCAGCATGGAGACTTCTTAGCTGTGGCATGCATGTGGGATTGAACCCGGACCCCCTGCATTGGGAACACTGAGTCTTACCCACTGGACCACCAGGGAATTCCCGAGTCTGTTGATTTTCAAAGCTACCCCAGAGTTGGGAAAAGGGCTCTGGGAATAGGGCAAGTTAAAAATGCCATAGAGCTTGCTGTTCTTGTCAGCCATTTTCTTACTTAAATATTCCTTGGGTTGTTGCAAGCTTTTGTTTAATTTCCAGCATTCTGCAAAAGCTGATTTGACCATTTTTGCTAGTGTTCTCTTTACTCTTAACAGGGGTAGATTTTTAGAGATTCTTACTCCACCATTCCAGAAGTGCTTCTGCACGTTAGCTTTTTCAAAGTAAAACTGTTTTCTGCTCTTTTTCTACTATTCCTAAGCCAGTCTGGCCAGAGAATCTTGTTTCTTGTAATTTTTGGTGTTTCATATGTTTAATCACATAACTGATTAATTCTGTTGTGCAATTTTAATAAGACTCATTTAGAATTCATATAACTAAGGATGTATCAAAGATTTATATAATCAACTGTTTACTGAATTTATGACAATTTAGAAAACTTTATTTTAAAATCTTTTACAGCATTGACCCTCTGTCCACTCAGAAATTTCCTTCCTGTGAAGAACTAGGAACAGCTAAAGTGACTGTGCAGAAGTCTGATGATATTCTTCATGATCTTGGCCAAAAGAGGAATGAAACAAATGGCATACGCCAGGTAAGGTGGGAACAAGATACTAAAATTAATGATTAGTTAAGGTAAAAATTACGAAGAAATAAAGTTATCAAGACAGAAAGCAAGAGGAAGGATGAAGACAAAGCATGGAAAGACATGTCAGCCCAGCCTGTTCCCCTTACAAAACTTTTCCAAAAGCCCTCATCAAGTGATTTCTACTTACTGCTCCTTGGCTAAGACTGAGCGATGTGGCAACCGGTAGCTCTCCAGCTTCTGTGGGAGAGGAAGGAAGGTGGAAGGAGAACTGTGAATGTCCCTTGTTTATCCAGTTCACATTGTCTGCTCTGCCTACCTAGAGCCAACTTGCTCTTATTTTGTTTTAGCTTTCTTCACCAGATAGAGCTTTTGTTGGCCACCGAACTGCTGTGGGCTTCCCAGCCCCATTTCACTGAACATTCACATTAGTGCTTCTAAATGGAAAGAAACTTTAGTTGCCAAGTATTCTTTTATAGCTCTTCAATTTGACAAATTGATTCCTTCGACTATGTTGGCATAGTATATGTCCCAAACTATAGTAATAGCTCTTATTTGGATTAAAATATTAATATGAGTTTTACATACTAACATTCTTGCCTTTTTATCTTTTAAGCCAAAAGAATCTCAGATTGTGTCAGCAGTTGCTGATCTTCCACAGAATTCCATTAAGCTTCAAATAACCAATACGAGATCTGTATTGAAAGATGCTGAGAAGATTTTGAGAGGAGTACAAAACAATAAAAAAGTACTTGAAGAAAACCTGGAAGCTATTATTCGTGCAAAGGATGGAGCTGCCATGTATTCATTTATCAATGCTCTATCTACCAACAGGTAGGACAGGATGTTGGCATCCCAAGGTTTTTTATGAAACTGCCAGTTTACAGTGCTTCATTTTGTTTTAGTGTGTTTTAATGTTTAGAAAATGTTCTTCATTGCCTTTGACATGTGGACTTATTATAAAGTTGGAATTTGGGTATGTACATGTTGTTATGATTTTTCACAGATGTTAATTTTCCCTGTTTTTTTCTCTCCTTGGTACATTTCTTCTGGGATCTACATGTGCTTTTCAAACATTCGATGAAACTAATAACATTGGTTTTTCATTTTCAGATGAAGGATGTTGGGCTACACAATAGATTCAAAACTAGGTAAGAGATCTATTCTTAGGACCTTTAATGTTAATTTAAGAAAATTCTTTTTTCTGTTTTGTAGAGAGATGTCAGAGAAGATTCGGATCAGAAAGGCAGTAGATAACTGGATTAAAACTATTTCTGCAGAAATTCAAGTAGGTATTGGAAAAAAACAGAATTAATTGAATTCTCAGGAGATAACATTTATTACAATTTACAAGTATTATATGTATTCTCAAAATATTCCTTTTAAGTCCACTGATAATTCTTAATTTCACTCTGTCACCCTTTATACTTACTTAGTAATAAGTTTCATTTTACTTAACATGTGCTTTGTCTCATAAATTATATTATGGCTGTTAACTGGAAAATTGTGGATAATAACTAAAATATTAGTGATTTGAAAGAAAATTTAGCAAAAGCATTTAGAAAAGAAAGAAGTATACTTACAAAAAAAGGATCCTTTAAAAAAAAAAGACAGCAGATTTAGAAGCATTGGCTTACCAAAATAAAAACATCAAAGTTACTTAAAAGGAAAATACTCCACAAGATTTTTAAGGTTATTAAGTTTAGAGAAGTCAGTCAGTTCCAGCTGGAAAAACTGCCACTTTCTCACCTCCACAAAGCTCATGGTGTATCTTCAGACATTAGCATTGCAAAAATCCACGACAGTTGTTTTTATCAAGGGGTCAGTAATTTAAAGGAAATTCTTAAAATTTTATGTATTTGAAGAAGCAAAACTAGACAGGGTAACTCATTTTTACCTTGGGATGCAGTGTTTTTTCCTGACTGTAAGATGTGTGTATCTGCATACTCACAGTGGTAGAAGATGAAGTGTTAGTTTTTTTTGGTTTGGGGGATTTTTTTTTTGTTTCTTTCTTGTTTTTGGGGGGTTTTTTTGACCTCACTATGTAGCTTGTGGGATCGAACCTGGGCCCTCAGCAGTGAAAGCACAGAATCCTAAGCACTGGACCGCCAGGGGATTCCCTAATATACACTTTTAAACACTGTTGTTTTAAGAATGTATATCTCTAATGTGGTTATAAAGAATTTATATTAGCTGCTACGTAATGCACCAGAAAAAAAGTGAGCTAAGAGTCAGAAGACTTGGAGTTCATATCTGGTTCTGCAGATGACTAGCAATATATGTCACTCTATAACTGTGGATTTCATGCAAAATATGCTTGTTTAAACCTACAAGTAACTTTAATTTATAAATAAATCTCAGTGTTTTATTACAAAATTGTTTACTTTTTGGAAACTTATTTTTTAATTTAATTTTTGGAATACTTACTATATTCATATGGTTTAAACATCAAGAAGTGTAAAAAGCTTTATAATGAAAAGTTGCCCTCTTATCCCTGAACATCATCTACTATTTCTCATTCCCTCTGCTCCATAAAACACCAGTCTTTTTAATTTTTCATTTATTCTAAAAAGAATTTTTATTTATATGTAAACCAATATCATTTACTTATAAAGCCTTTAAAACTGCTAAATTATATTTCTATAGCAGCAGAAAATAAATTCTAGTACTTTTGATGTGAAAGCATTACTACTTGGATAGATTTTAAGTAATTTTAATTTTGGTTATGTTAAGGATGAACTGGCAAGAAAAGATTATGAACAAAAGAGATTTGATCAGAAGAACCAAAGGACCAAGAGAGTTCAGAACATGAGTAAAGATATTAAAACCAACACACAAGACAAAACGGTAAACAACTCTGTAATTCCAAGAAAACATTCTCAAAAACAAAAAGAGGAGCAAATTAGAAATCTACCTACAAGGAGCATGCCTGCTTCAAGCTTACAGAAAGAGAGAAAAGAGGTAAGATGTAAAGGTTGCATTATAATTGATCATTTTTTAAAGACATAAATAATGAAATGACTATGAAAATGTTTTAAAAATATGAATGACTATACAAATGTAAACCATCTTTCAACTATTGATATTTAGAGTTTTGGATATCCATAATGTAGAAATCACTGCACAAAGTACACAGTTCCTTCCTTCTGACATCTCACACTTACAATCACAGTATTTCAGTTACAGCAGGTATATCTAGAGATCATCTAGCCCAAAAATTAGATCCTCTAGTTCATGGTATTCAAAATTGTATTTCATCTTTGTATGTTGTAGTATGTGTGTGTGTATAAATTTTAGTTTGTCTATTTTTCAGTTTAACAAATGTCTGTTTAGTGCCTAGTGATTGGGAGGCATGGTACTAGATGCTAGAGGGAATTTTTTGGCTGTTCTAACTAAGCTGTAACTTTGTGAATGCCAAACATGGATTGTTGGGCAGATTCGTAAAGCATCTGATTAATTCAGTACTTAGTACTTAGTAGATGCTCAATAAATGCTACCTTTCTGTGGCATTTAGATTATGATTGAAGGTGAGATCAGGAATGTAGGAAATTATTTAAAGACTTGGTTTATGTTATTTTACTGTACTTGACAGTTATTACTTTCATATGTAAAATGTGTTTAAACTTTTTGGTGCTGAAAATATGCTTAGTAGTGTAAGAAACTTCATGTTTTTTGGGTGGATGATTTTTGTATTTAATTTTCATGCTTTGGAAAACTTTACAACTGTAGTTTGAGAACTATCTCCAGAATTTAAGAGCCATTCAACATAGAGGACTTTCCTGACCTGATCATTCTTAATATAGTACTTAAGCTGGCAAAAGGAGGTTTTAGAAAAATGAGATAAGTGTTTGATGACTATTTTGCTGGTGAGTTGAATAACTTTGTATACTTAGGGGTTTTTGAAAGCAACCACAGTGGTACAAGACAAGGATTATATGTTACAAATCTATGGAAAACCAGTTTATCAGGGTCATCGCAGCACTCTTAAAAAAGGACCATATCTCAGATTTAATTCTCCATCTCCTAAGTCCAGACCACAGAGACCAAAAGTAATAGAACGAGTTAAAGGTAAGGAACCTCATTTTTTGGTGTTAAAACTCATTTTTTGTGGTATTGGTTTAATACGTAAAGTTCAATTTTTGCTTTTTATTACTTATAAATACTGTTCAAATTATGTAATGCTTAGGGATGGAAACATTTCCTTTTAGGAAAGTAGGGAAAAATAGACCAGATTCAAGATAGGATCAGTGGGGAAAAAATAGGATTAGATGGTATCTTCAGGTAAAGCATGATAAAATTTGAGATGATGACTTTTAAGCAATTTAAATTATAATCTAGGGAATGTAGACATTTCCTTGCAAAGCTTACTCCATCACATTCTTTTTTTTTTTTTTTTTTTTTTGCGGTACTCGGGCCTCTCACTGTTGTGGCCTCTCCCATTGCGGAGCACAGGCTCCGGACGCACAGGCCCAGAGGCCATGGCTCACGGGCCCAGCCACTCCGTGGCATGTGGGATCCTCCCGGACCGGGGCACAAACCCGTGTCCCCTGCATCGGCAGGCGGACTCTCAACCACTGTGCCACCAGGGAAGCCCCATCACATTCTTTATGAACAGAAAGATAAGCCATATGCTGTACATTATCATAAAAGTGCTTATGGGCACTTTTGCAGTTTGGTTTGTCTTCAAAGAGCCTTAGTTAGCAAAGGGGAAAAATTTTTTTGTTACTTTTGTACACAACTAAAAATATCTTTATTTATCACTATATGTTTTGACTCACACCTACCATTTCACTAGTATATTTAAATATAACTCTTAGTTAAATATTGAGTCTGTTGACTTTGGTTACATTTTGAAGTTTCTCAACTTCTGCTTTAGCAGTCTATAAGGCACTTTGACAACATGTCGTCACTCGTGGATCCCAACTCATTTTCCTTTCTGATCCTTTCTGGAAGTTGGAGCTGTGTTAGTTGCTTTAGTTTTCCTTCCTTTCCTTTCCAAAAGTTAGCTGATCATATAGGGTGTCAGTTTATCTAGAAATCCTATAGGTTTTATTTTACTAGGCTTGTGGATGATATTTACCCTCATGTTTCCTTGTTTCTTAGAGCTTGCTATTAACTTATATTTGGGGTTTGGAAAGCCTTTGCAAAAAATAAGTAAAGGTTTTAATACTTTTAAATCCAAAAATCACTTTATGAAGTAACCCTTTTAATGGTAGAAGTGATTGAGAACCTATGGACCCAGGCTCCTCCTTGGGCCTTGGTGCCTGTTACTCCCTCTGCCTGGAGGACTTTTCCCTCAGACCCTTGCATGGCTCACTCAGTTCTTTCAATCTCTGCTCTTAGCTGTTAGCTCGTCAGATAGGTCTATATTGACCATCCTATCCAAAATATTATCACCTAACCCTCTCTATTCCCTTGCTCTGCCTGTTGTTCCTCATAGCACTTTTCACCATCTGACATTATACTTTTATTAGTTTATCAATTTTTTTCCTTACTTAGAGTGTAAGCTACATGAATACAGTTGGTTTATTCAGTACTTGTAGTCCCTGTGTCTGGAATGATGCCAAACACATTTTAAATGCTGAAAAAATATATTTTAAATAAACATTCAAGGGGCTTCCCTGGTGGTGCAGTGGTTAAGAATCCACCTGCCAGTGCAGGGGACATGGGTTCAAACCCTGGTCCGGGAAGATCCCACATGCCACGGAGCAACTAGGCAGCTAAGCCTGTGTACATCTGACTTTCATATTGTTTCTAAAAAATCTTTAAATACATTTTTTAAATCTTTAAAAGCATTAAAAGTGCTTACTATGATGTTACTATTAGACACTATCTACATTCACTTCCCCCTCTGCCTTTAAGTTTCTGAGCATTAGCAGTGAGAGAAGTTACTGCTAGGCATCTTTCAGATTCTATATAGCACCTACAGTACAAACATGGAAGCAGAGGTATCAGCACCACCGCAGAGGCCCCCTCCACTGAAGAACCATTTGTTTGTAGCAAGTAAATTAAACGGCAGTCTTCTCTGAGGTGGTTGCCTGGAACCCCAGAATTCAAACTAATCTATTGTATTATAGTAAGAAATAAGCAACAGCATCCCTTTCAGACTAAACAAAACTGGGTGGAAACTAAGACAAAGAAAAAGAAAACCTACCTTAGGTCTAGCTGGGGTTCAATTAAAAAAATTTTTTTAAATACCTTTTATGTGTCCATCATTATACTAGGTATTGTGAAGGCCACAAAGAGTAAGACATTGTCTCAATCCTCTTAAACTGGAGGACTTCCCTGGTGGCACAGTGGTTAAGAATCCTCCTGCCAACGCAGGGGGAACAAAGAGTAAGACATTGTCTCAATCCTCTTAAACTGGAGGACTTCCCTGGTGGCACAGTGGTTAAGAATCCACCTGCCAACGCAGGGGGACATGAGTTCGATCCCTGGTCCAGGAAGATCCCACATGCCATGGAGCAACTAAGCCCATGCACCACAACTACTGAGCCATGTGCTGCAACTACTGAAGCCCGTGCAGCTAGAGCCCATGCTCTGCAACAAGAGAAGCCACTGCAATGAGAAGCCCACGCACCACGACGAAGAGTAGCCCCTGCTCACCACAACTAGAGAAAGCCCGCGTGCAGCAATGAAGATCCAAAACAGCCAAAAATAAATAAATAAATTTATCAAAAATAAATAAATAAACATTCAAGAAAAATATTCCTTCAATTGAATGAATGAATACTTGAGAACATGATGAAAAAAAAATAGATGTAGTACTAAAATTTTTCTTCCTCGGATCATAAACCTATTTTTAAAAGTCTAGATTTATAAAACTACTCTTATATTAAAAGTAAAAATGTAGAAATGTCAGGTATTTATTTATCAATAGAAAAGATTTTAGTTTCTTTTCCTGTACACTTTTAGTTTTCTTCACTTTTCTCAGGTTCCACAGAAATTTATGTTCTTCTCCAGAGAGACAGATAATCAGAAAAATTTCTAATTATTTAAGAATTCAGGATTTAATATCTATATAGGTTTATTAAATAGTGATTAAAAAATGTATAATGTTATTAACTTCTGCAAGGTTTTAATAAGTATAGAATTTGATTATCTGTACATTATTTCAAAGGATAAAGCCTGGTATTCAGAGTAATGAGAGGATGAAAAAATTTTCAATTCCAAAAATGATCATTAACTTTCTTATACTCATAGGAAAAAATGTAATGAGTTAAATAATACATTCTGAATATTCTTTTGAATCTTTATTCAACATTTTTTTCTAGTTATTGTATCTTTTCTATCATAGTAGTTGCACAAGTTGTTACATCTATTCAGAGGTTGAAAAACCATGACCTGCAGGTCAGCTGCCCGTTTTGATAAATAAAGCTCTATTGGAACATAGCTATACTCATTCATTTAAGTATTGTCTATGAGTGCTTTCATGCTACAAAAGCAGAGTTGAGATGTTGCCACTGAGACCACACGGCCAATGAGGCTAAAATATTTACTATCTGACCAATTAAGAAAAAGTTTGCCAACCCCTGGTTTACTTATATTTTGGGGCCCTGTAACCTTATTATATAGAATGAGATCTTTCTGTGAGGAAGGGTTGCTATATCTATAGATGACTGCATAGTAGATGTTCAAACAATATTTTAAAATATCTGCCATTGGTGATTATTATAGGCACGAAAGTAAAGTCAATAAGAACACAAACTGACTTTTATGCAACAAAACCTACAAAGACAGATTCTAAACTGCAACATACCATAACTACACTGTCTCCTGGTGATCAGCAGTATTTGTTCAGCCCAAGCCGGGAAATGCCTACTTTTTCAGGTACACTGGAAGGTCATCTAATTCCTATGGCAGTTCTTTTAGGTAAGACGCAACAAAATATATGGGGTAAATTTTTAAATTCTAATCAGCAATAGCAGAAATTACAAAGTGATACTGACATAGTAGTCACCTACCTTTTCCTTTATGTGTTGTTTGTATTTGTGAGTAGGGCCCCAGAATGTGTCTTACTTTGTGTAGTAGCAGTCTCTGAAATGATGCTATATTTTCACTTATAGGAGACATTCTTTTGGTATTTTATAGTATATTTCTGCAGATGAAATGAAATTAAAATAATGTTTAGATATGTCAGACATTCATAATAATTAATGAACTTAAGGATTTTGATTGGTTTAATATCATCATGTCTTAGGAGAAGTACTTTGAATTACCTTTTATATACTTTTGGACTAGGCCGTGATAAGTAAAAATTATGTAGTTGTGTGTTCTAAGCTAATAGTTTGTTATTAACTTATTTGAGGTCTCTCAGATCCATCATTGTAAAAGTTGAGCAAATAATTTTTGTTCTCACACTAGCTCTTCAAATTTTGTTAGCTATTTTTTTCTTTCAATGTCACTGCGATTCTTAATTTTGATGAATTATTTAAATGTGAATATTTTTCAACATAAGAGAGAATTATTTTTGATATTATGGGTTAATGGCATGTCAACTTGGTAGCTGTCTGTTCAAACACGTCTTCTACTAAAATAATAGCTGATACTTATAAAGTCCTTACTGTGTGCCAGGGACAGATCTAAGCACTTTATATATATTAACTTATTTAATCCACTGTATAAAATGCATGGAAATGTACCAATTTTATAAATGAAGAAACTGAGGCACAGAAGAGTTCAGTAATTTGTCAAAGGCCACATAGCTAGAGTGGAGCCAAGTTTCAAACCCAGGCAGTGTGACTTTAGAGTCTGTGTTTTTAATGAATGCACTGCACTGTCCTCTTTACTTTGAAATTTAGGAAACAAGTGGAACTTTTGAAGTGAAAGGTAACAAAATTTTGACAGCTATGATAGTTAGCAGATAGTTGGCCTACATGCTATTTATTGGTAGTCAAACACTAGTATTTTGTTGTCGGTTTTATTTCTGTCTGTTGCTGCTCTATGAAGATTTGAGAATAAAAATAATACAACACAATGCAATACACTTTAGTTTTGGCTTTGCCACTTACTATCATAACCTTTGGCAAATTAAGTTATGTCTCTAAACCTCTGCTCCCTCAACTGTAAAATGTGGATAATATTAATACTCCATAGGCTTATTTAAATTAGATAGTGTATGTGAAGTGTTTAGTACATATGAGTGCCTAATGTTAGTCGCTGCTGAAAGGATGACATGGTGAGTATGATGACAGTGGTGATGATAGAAGAAAAGGTGATTGCAGATAGTGCTTTCCTTTCCTATGAGAATTTAGGCATAAAGATCTAGGTTTTATATTAGAATTTTCTCTTTACTTCTGAAATGGTTGACTCCTTTTCCCCCCAAATTTTTTAGGACAAACCCAAAGTAATAGTGATTCCATGCCACCTGCTGGAGTAATTGTAAACAAGCCACACCCTGTAACAGTGACTACTTCTATTCCACCATCATCTCGAAAAACAGAAACTGGAGTAAAGAAACCTAACATAGCAGTTGTAGGAATGAAGTCAGAAAAAAAGGATCCTCCTCAGCTTACTGTGCAGGTATTCAGTGTGCATGAACAGAAAAATTTAAGGAAAAAAATATTTGGCTTAACTTTAGTACTTAAAATCTATTATATTGCTTCATGAAAACTGTACTTTCATGATGGGTCTTTCCTTCTTTAAAACTATGATATTAATGTGATATTGCTATCCTTGTTCTGCATGATTTAAGCTACCTTTTCTAAGCTGATAACTCATATCCAGGTGACTTGATGATATTCCAAAGGGAACAATTCAATAGTATGTTATAATTAATTTTAAAAAGGCTTAATGTGTTTGTCTTATATAATTAATACTTTAATCTTTATACAAACATATATGAGGACTTGAATGAATGGAGAGAGAACTTATAATGTCTTAATATAATGGCTTATAATGGCTTAAATATTCAAGATGACAATTCTTCCTAAGTTAATGTATAATTTAAGTGAAATTGTATTAAAAAAAAGCCATGATTTTTTTAAAACTTGAAGTTTAGGATCATTTTGACATTTGAAAGAACAAAGGTTTAGAAAAGTTAAGGTGTTTTGATACTGGTCCTATTTCAGAAATAGCCTTGATTATTTAAAAAGACTGTAATATGTGATAGATAGTTCAGTAGTCAGTGGGAAATAGGATTATTTTAAATGAAATAATGTATGTTATAATTAGTTAGCAGTGTGGAAAATAGATCAATTTTAGACTCTAAACTTTTACTGTATAGCAAGTGAGTTCCAAATAGGCAATAGGCTAAAGTATAACTACAATATATAAAAACATAGAAGAATTAGAAGATAATTGCATGTAGTCCTTATCAAAAATGAAGTTAAGTCTGGATATGAGAGGAGAAATCTTAGTTATGATAGAAAATAGATTTGAATCTATAAAATCTAAAACTTATATATGTAAAAGATTCCTAAATGAAAAGGAAAACAACATACAGTGAGAACATATGAAAAGAATATGATAGAAACTTTTAATTTTTAAATATAAAAACCTCCATAAATTAATAAGAAAACATAAGAGCAAATCCAGAAATATTCAAAGAACATATATAAGACTCTACAGAAGAGGAAGTTATAAGCAATCAAATTGAGTAATTTAAATCTTGCTAATTACCAAGGTAATGCAAATTAAAATAACAATAATATACCTCCATTAAAAAACTGTTCTTGCTGAAACACTTCTATTATCTAATTTGGGTGAAGGTTGGGTAAAACAAAATTAATTATGTTTTTGATGATGGAAATAGAGCTCTTCATTGCATTTTGGCAGTAATTACCAAGAATCTTAAATATTTAGGCTTTTTGGCTCAAGAAGTTAGCCTAATATCTGGCTATCTAGCATAATGAAATAATTCAAAGTTCAGGGAAAAAACCCCTATGTATATATGAAGTTTTTTGAAGTGATATCTATCTATCTATCTAATAGTGAATATATAAGGAATATCCTAAATGTTTACCAACAGGAAATGATTAAATAAGGCATGTATTTTCTTGAAATACTATACAGTCATTTAAAATACTATTATGAAGTCTATATGGAAGTATAGTAAGGTGTTTATGACCTAATTACAATGGAAAATCAGGAATGAAACTGTTTTAGATTTTAGCTTTGCATAAGTGGATAATAAAAACATAAAGGGAATAGTGAAAATGTTGTTGTCTTAAGATAATAGGATTCTTTGTGTTTCAATTTTATTTTCCAAATTTTGTAAAATATGTTTTCATAATTTAAATTTGTTATCCAATGACTTTGCAATAAAAAGTTAAATATGTTATTGATACATAGATTCACAAATATTTGAGTCAAAATGATGAACTGAAAGCTGGATGTTGTATTCTGTTTTAGGTATTACCCAACGTAGATATTGACAGCATTTCAAATGGTAGTGCTGATGTTGGTCTATCTCCGTCTAGTCCCAAAGAAGCATCTCCTCCTCCTCCTCTGAAAACCTGGATACAGGTATGTTCAGAAATGTATTCTATATCTTTGAGCAATGTCTGACTATAGATTTTTAACTAATGTTATTCCATGCAAAGTCTTCCATTATAATCTATTTTAATAATTTTGGTTTTAAGGAAAAGATTCAAAACAAATGTGAAATTGCTTTTTTAAAAAATTAATCAATTAATTAATTTATTTTTGGTTACCTGGGTCTTTGTTGCTGTGCGTGGGCTTTCTCTAATTCCATCGAGTGGGGGCTACTCTTCATTGCGGTGCACAGGCTTCTCATTGCGGTGGCTTCTCGTTGCAGAACGCGGGCTCTAGGCTTCGGTAGTTGTGGCATGTGGGCTCAGTAGTTGTGGCATGCAGGCTTTAGAGCTCAGGCTCAGTAGTTGTGGTGCGTGGGCTTAGTTGCTCCACAGCATGTGGGATCTTACCGGACCAGGGATCGAACCGTTGTCCCCTGCACTGGCAGGCAGATTCTTAGCCACTGCTCCACCAGGGAAGTCCCTGAAGTTGCTTATGAACTCAAAAAAGAAAGTTTCTTTAATATCCTTACATTTATAAATGTTCTGAAAATGATAATCCTTAGTGTGACTTTTTGGTAACTTAAGTTGTAAGACTCATATGTGAAGAAATAATTTCTGTCTCTTTGGAGAAGAATCTTGATTTAAATGGGAATTAAATTATAGTTTTCCTGAATGTGAATTTTATAGTGACAATTGGAGTTTATGTTTTGGGATGTTACTTTGTCGTCATACTATTGACACGATGCAAAAATATGCATTTCTTTCTAATATTTATTTGCTGCTTGTGACTGAATGACAAAATTATGACTTTACTACACAGCAAAATAGCATTGTAACATTTCCCCAGGTTTCATCTATTGTAAGCAAATTTGTTCATTGAGGATACAGTTTTAAGGAGAGGAAGAACATCAATTTTTCACAATCAGAAATAGTAAAATAGGGCTTCCCTGGTGGCGCAGTGGTTGAGAATCCGCCTGCTGATGCAAGGGACATGGGTTCGTGCCCCCGTCCGGGAAGATCCCACATGCCGTGGAGCGGCTGGGCCCGTGAGCCATGGCCGCTGAGCCTGCGCGTCCGGAGCCTGTGCTCCGCAACGGGAGAGGCCACAGCGGTGAGAGGCCCGCGTACCGCAAAAAAAAAAAAAGAAAAAAAAAGAAATAGTAAAATAGAACTGGCCCTGAATGGCTCTTGTGCCTAATTTTATTTTTCATCAATAATTTTTTTAACCAGAAGTTTATTAAAACATATACGATTACAAATAATTTTTTGGACTGTTCATCATTCTGCTCTCAGGAATTGTCTATTGTGGTTTTTGGTGACTAGATTATATATAGTGAGGCCTAGAGGCCAAATTTGTAAAATAATTATTTTGTTTGTCTTTCTAAATTATTTGATTCTGTATCTGTCTTTTTGTGAGTTTGTATATGTGTAAACATATATCTATACATATAAACACATTTCTTTATCTTAATTCTAGGAGAGAAATCACAATTATATCAACTTGATCAATTGACTTAAGTTGCATTGTTGGTGGAGTCCTTGATAGAAAAACTGATACCTAGTTTTTTATAGCTATTGAAATGATAACTTGGAGACTAGCTTGGATTTCATTTACTAGTTAAATCAAGTCTGAGCAGGATATCAAAATAAAAAAATAGGGGCATGTAATTATAAGTTTATGCTATGGTATTATGATAAATTAGGTATAAATTAAAAAGACATTAAACACAACCAAAACTTTCTGAAAATGCTTTCTTAGACTCCAGAATTTACAAAGGCAGATGAAGAAGAGGTGAAGTTTCCAGGAACTAACTTCGATGAAGTAATCGATATCATACAGGTAACAAAGCTTATTAGCAATCATGTGAATTTATTTTTCTACTAGCATTTTTTTATGTGATTTGATTATCTTTTTTTTAAAAAGACTTTATTTTTTTTTAGAGCAGTTTAGGTTCACAGCAAAATTGAGAGTAAGGTACAGAAATTTTCTATATGTTCCCTATCCCCACACATGCATGGTCTCCCCCATTATCAACATACCCCAACAATTTTGACTTGTTAAAATTGACACATCATAATCACTCAAAGTCCATGGATGACCTTAGGGTTCACTCTTTATGTGGTACATTCTATGGATTTGGAAAAATGTATTCATCATTATGCTATTATACAGAGTATTTACTCTGCCCTAAAATCCTCTGTGTTCTGACTATTCATCCGTCCCCCCTACCCACCCCAGTCCCTGGCAACCACTGATCTTCTTACTGTCTTCATAGTTTTGTCTTTTCCAGAATGCAGTCTACTTGGAGTCATACAGTATGCAGCTTTCTCGGATTGGCTTCTTTCACTTAGTAAAATGCACTTACGTTTCTTCCATATCTTTTCATGGCTTGATAGCTCATTTCTTTTTAGCACTGAATAATATTCCATTGTCTGGATGGACCACAGTTTATTTATCCATTCACCTACTAAACGACATTTTGGTTGTTTACAAGTTTTGGTAATTATGAATAAAGCTGCTATAAACATCTGAGGGAATTCCCTGGTGGTCCAGTGGTTAGAATACCGTGCTTTCATTGCCAGGAGCCCGGGTTCAGTCCCTGGTCGGAGAAGTAAGATCCCGCAAGCCACACTGTGCAGCTAAAAAAAACCAACCAAACAAAAACAAAACCAAACCAAACATCTGGTTTTTTCTGTGGACATAAGTTTTTAACTCCTTTGAGTAAATATCAAGGAGCACAATTGCTGACTTATATGGTAAAAGTATCTTTAGATTTGTAAGAAACTGCTGAACTGTCTTCCAAAGTTGCTGTACCATTTTGCATTCTCACCAGCAATGAATGATAGTTCCTGCTGTTTCATATCCTTGCCAGCATTTGGTGTTGTCAGCATTCCAGATTTTGGCCATGATAATAGGTGTGTAATGGTATCTTATTGTTGTTTTAATTTACATTTCTCTACCTCAACATAATAAAGGCCATATACAACAAGCCCACAGCAAGCATCATTCTCAACAGTGAAAAACTGAAAGCATTTCCTCTAAGATCAGGAACAAGACAAAGATATCCACTCTCTCCAGTTTTATTCAACATAGTTTTGGAAGTCCTAGCCATGGCAGTCAGAGAAGAAAAAGAAGTAAAAGGAATCCAAATTGGAAAAGAAGAAGTAAAACTGTTACTGTTTGCAGATGACATGATACTATCCATAAAAATCCTAAAGATGCTACCAGAAAACTACTAGAGAGACTTCCCTGGTGACGCAGTGGTTGAGAATCCTCCTGCCAATGCAGGGGACACAGGTTCGAGCCCTGGTTCAGGAAGATCCCACATGCCACGGAGCAATGAAGCCCATGTGCCACAACTACTGAGCCTGCACTCTAGAGCCCGTGAGCCACAACTACTGAGCCCATGTGACACAACTACTGAAGCCCGTGCACCTAGAGCCTGTGCTCTGCAACAAGAGAAGCCACCGCAATGAGAAGCCCACGCACTGCAATGAAGAGTAACCCCCACTTGCCGCAACTAAAGAAAGCCTGCATGTAGCAACAAAGACCCAATGCAGCCAAAAATAAATAATAAATAAATAAATAAACTAATTAATTTTAAAAAAAGAAAACTGCTAGAGCTCATCAATGAATTTGGTAAAGCTTCAGGGTACAAAATTAATACACAGAAATCTCTTGCATTCCTATACACTAACAACGAAAGATCAGAAAGAGAAATTAAGGAAACAATCCCATTTACCAGTGCATCAGAAAGAATGAAATACCTAGGAATAAACCTACTTAGGAGGGAAAAGACCTGTACTCAGAAAGCTATAAGATGCTGATGAAAGAAATCAAAGACGAGACAAACAGATGGAGAGGATATACCATGTTCTTGAATTGGAAGAATCAATATTGTTAAAATGACTATACTACCCAAAGTAATCTACAGATTCAGTGTAATCCCTATCAAATTGCCAATAGCATTCTTCACAGAATTAGAACAAAAAATTTTACAGTTTGTATGGAAACACAAAAGACCCTGAATAGGCAAAGCAACCTTGAGAAAGAAAAACGGAGCTTGAGTAATCAGGCTCCCTGACTTCAGACTATACTATAAAGCTATAGTAATCAAAACAGTATTGTACTGGCACAAAAACAGAAATATAGCTCAATGGAACAGGATAGAAAATCCAGAGATAAACCCAAACACCTATGGTTACCTAATCTATGACAAAGGAGTCAAGAACATACAGTGGAGAAAAGACAGTCTCTTCAATAAGTGGTGCTGCGAAAACTGGACAGCTACATGTAAAAGAATGAAATTAGAACATTCCCTAACACCATACACAAAAATAAACTCAAAATGGGTCAAAGACCTAAATGTAAGACCAGGGACTATAAAAATCTTAGAGGAAAACACAGAATGCTCTTGGACATAAATCGCAGCAAGATCTTTCTTGATCCCCCTCCTAGAGTAATGAAAATAAAAACAAAAATAAACAAATGGTACCTAATGAAACTTAAAAGCTTTTGCACAATGAAGGAAACCATAAACAAAACGAAAAGACAACCCACAGAGTGGGAGAAAGGATTTGCAAATGAAGTGACCGATAAGGGATTAATCTCCAAAATATACAAATAACTCACGCAGCTCAATATCTAAAAAACAAACAACTCAATCAAAAAATGAGTGGAAGATCTAAATAGATATTTCTCCAAAAAAGACATACGGATGGCCAACAGGCACATGAAAACATGCTCAATGTCACTAATTATTAGAGAAATGCAAATCAAAACTACAATGAGGTATCACCTCACACTGGTCAGAATGGCCATCATCAAAAAATCTACAAACAATAAATGCTGGAGGGCTTCCCTGGTGGTGCAGTGGTTGAGAGTCCGCCTGCCGATGCAGGGGACACGGGTTTGTGCCCCGGTCCAGGAGGATCCCACGTGCCGTAGAGCAGCTGGGCCCATGAGCCATGGCCACTGGGCCTGTGCGTCCGGAGCCTGTGCTCCGCAACGGGAGAGGCCACAGCAGTGAGAGGCCCACGTATCTCAAAAAAATAAATAAATAAATAAATAAATAAATAAATGCAGGAGAGGTTGTGGAGAAAAGGGAACCCTCCTACAGTGTTGGTGGGAATGTAAATTGGTACAGCTACTCTGAAGAACATTATGGAGTTTCCTTAAAAAACTGAAAATAGAGGTACCATATGATCCAGTAATCTCACTCCTGGGCACATATCCAGAGAAAACCACAATTCAAAAAGATACATGTACCCCCATGTTCACTGCAGCACTATTTACAATAGCCAGGACACGGAAGTAACCTAAATGTCCATCAATGGAGGAATGGATAAAGAAGATGTAGTACATATATACAATGGAATATTACTCAGCCATTAAAAAAGAACAAAGTAATGCCATTTGCAGCGACACAGGTGGACCTAGAGATTCTCATACTGAGTGAAATCAGACAAAGACAAATATCATATGATATTGCTTATATGTGGAATCTAAAAAAAATGATACAAATGAACCTATTTACTAAACAAATAGAGCCACAGATGTAGAAAACAAACTTACAGTTACCAAGGGGAAAAAGAGTGGGGGAGGGATAATTGGGGAGGTTGGGATTAACATATACACACTACTATATATAAAATAGATAAGTAATAAGAACCAACTGTATAGCACAGGGAACTGTACTCAATGCTCTGTAATGACCTGTATGGGAATAGAATCTAAAAAAGAGTGGATATATGTATATGTATAACTGATTCACTTTGCTGTACAGCAGAAACTAGCACAACATTGTAAATCAACTATACTCGAATAAAAATTAATCAAAAAATTTATATTTTGCTGATATATGATGTAGAGCATCTTTTCAAATGCTTGTTTGCCATCGGTACATCACCTTTGGTGAGGTGTCCATTAAGGTCTTTGGCCCATTTTAAAAATTGGGTTGTTTTCTTATTATTGAGTTTGAAGAGGTTTTTTTGATATATTTTGGATAACAGTTTTTATCAGAATGTGTCTTTTGCAAATATTTTCTCCCAGTCTGTAGCTTATCTTCTGATTCTCTTGACATTCATTTTCACAGAGGAAAAGTTTTTAATTTGAATGAAGTCCAGCTTATCAATTAGTTCTTTCATGGGTTGTCCCTTTGGTCTTAAATTTAAAAAGTCATTGCCATACCCACAGTCATATATGTTTTCTCCTATGTTATCTCTAGGAGGTTTATAGTTTAACATTTTACATTTAGGTCTGTAATCCATTTTGAGTTAATTTTTGTGAAGGGTGTAGTCTCTGTGTCTAAATTTTTTTTTTTGGCCTGTGAATGTCCATTTGTTCCAGCACCATCTGTTGAAAAGATTATCTTTGCTCCATTGTATTGCCTTTGCTCCTTTGCCAAAGATCAGTTGACTATATTTATGTGGATCTATTTCTGGGTTCTTTGTTGTGTTCCATTGATTTATTTGTCTGTTCTTTCACCAGTACCACACTGTCTTGATTATTGTAAGTCTTCAAGTTGAATAGTGTCAGTCCTCCAACTTTGTACTTCTCCTTCAATATCATATTAGCTATTCTGGGTCTTTTGCCTCTCCATATAACTTTTAGAGTAAGTTTGTTGATATCTCCACAATAACTTGTTGAGATTTTTATTGGAATTACATTGACTCTATAGATCAATTTGGGAAGAACTGACATCTTAACGTTATTGAGTCTTCCTCTCCATGAACGTGGAATATCTCCCCACTTATCCAGTTCTTGATTTCATTCATTAGAATTACGTAGTTGTCCTCATATAGATCTTGTACATGTTTTGTTAGATTTATACCTAAGTATTTCATTTGGGGGGGTGTGCTAATGTAAATGGTATTGTGTTTTTAATTTCAAATTCTGTTTGTTCATTGTTGGCATATAGGAAAGTGATGGACTTTTGTATGTTAACCTTGTATCCTACAAACTTGCCATAATTGCTAATTAATTCCAGGAGTCTTTCTGTTGATTTTTTTAGCTTTTCTACATAGACGATCATGTCATGTGCAAAGATAGTTTTATTTCTTCCTTCTCAATCTGTATACCTTTAATTTTCTTTTCTTGTCTAATTATATTAGCAAGGACTTCTAGTACAATGTTGAAAAGGAGTGGTGAGAGGGAACAACCTTGCCTTGTTTCTGATGGTTGAATATCTTTTGACCATCAGTATTATGTAACAGAGCTTTGAGAAACTTCCTTTTACTTTGCAGTTAAATATATTTTTATTTTAAAAATTATAAGGTTGTTATTCTGTAGTACAGTATTATCCTCTATATCACTTAGCTACCTCCATGAAACTTAATGATTGTTAGCTGTTTCCTACCTGCATCTCCTCTCTCCTGCTTCCTACTTCCTTCTTCCTTTTTGTTTCCTTTGGTTTCCCTCTCTCCAGTCTGTCCTTTCTTCATTCTATTACATTTGTCTGTTTTCGTTTCTGGATTATTGGCAAGTTCGCCAGTTAGTTCATATTGAGGAAAAAAGTTGTGAGGGGTCTAAAATCCAAGGGAAGGGCCCATATAGCAGGAAGAGATATAGAAATGATAGAAATGGTTAAATAGAAGAAGGGAAAAAGTAGCTGGAAGTAAAGTATAAAGGATGGGAGAAAAGATCATAGAACATAGAGACTACTTGAATAATGATGTGTCAGTGAACTTTAAAGAAGACATTTATTCATATTTCTTAGACTTTCAGAACCAAGACTAGTTTTGTCAATCATAAAATAAAATCCTATTTTAAACTTTAAGAGATATGCACTACATTAATGTTACTTGCTCACCAGTGTGTCTTCTCATGTGAGCTCAACATGAATGTTTTGAAGGTAAGAATATAGCAAAGACATTAGACAACTGTTCAATGTATAAGTCAAAGGAACATTGTAGAAATAGCAAAGAATTTGGACTTCAAAGACAAGTGTTTCTATCCTTGCTCTGCCACTTAATAGCTGTGGACTTCATTTTTCAATGGGACAATATTATTGAGTTATAGTTTTTAAAGAGCCCTGACTTTTTTTGAGATACATATTGCATTATTTACAGATAAAACGATATAGTATCTGTGGTTTACTTCAAAATGGTGTGCAAAGGGGAAAGTGAATGGGGGAAGTATAGATGACACAGAGTTCGTTATGAGTTGATAATTGTTAAAGCTGGGGAACAGGTAAGTGGGATTCTTATTATTTATATATAACAGATATAGTGCATGAGCACTATTTTGTTCACTTTTAAACATGTATATTTTTCATAATAAAAAGTTTTAAAATTCCGGAAGTAACTCTTTTGATCATGATGTGATGGTACAAATAATGTGTAAGATGACCTAACTGCATATTTAAATGTAAATTATATGTTCTGTACGAGTAAGCAGTAATATTTGGAAGTGTTAGTTTTACTATGATAATAAATTAATAAATTTATAGAGGGAAATGTTAATAATGTTTTATGTAGGAATAACCAAGTTTTCTAATTTGTTTTATGATTGTTTAAAATGAATATATATTTTTTTAAATATTTATTTATTTATTTGGCTGCACCAGGTCTTAGTTGTGGTACGTGGAACCTTCGTTGTGATGTGCGGGATCTTTTAGTTGTGGCATGCAGGATTTTTAGTTGCGGCATGTGGGATCTAGTTCCCTGACCAGGGTTGAAACCCAGGCCCCCTGCACTGGGAGCGTGGAGTCTTAGCCGCTGGACCACCAGGGAAGTCCCTGAATATTGGACTTTAAAAACACAATATAATTGTGTAATTAAATTTCTTCAATGTGATTTATATGACAAGTGTGTATACTATAAATAATGTGATGCCACCAATTAGAAAATGCTATTGATTAATTTAGAAGTGTTGGTTAACTCACCTAAGTTATCTCTACTTGGCACTCAGTAAGTGTTGAACAGATACATGAATATAATAGTTTTGTTTTTATTATTACCAGGAAGAGGAAAAATGTGATGAAATTCTGGAATGCTCTGAACCAATTCTGGAGTTTAACAGAAGTGTTAAAGTTGTTTCTACAAAATATAATGGCCCTCCGTTTCCGCCAGTTGCTTCTACTTTTCAGCCCACTACTGATGTTCTGGATAAAGTAATTCAGAGAAAAGAAACACTGGAAAATAGCTTAATTCAGTGGTGAGTTTACAGTGGTGTTGGGGTGAACAGAATTATAATAGCAAGTATAAATAGAATGTATGAAATTTTGGTTGAAAATCTTCCTTGTCTCCTTTTGTTTTTTATATTTTTCCTTTGCTGTAGTCACTGGACACTATTTGACATGATGCTGAGGGTTTAACTAACTGTTGCAAGTATTGTTTCTGTCCTTGAATGTTTGTACTGAGGCTGTCTATTATGACAAAAGAGGCTATTGCTGAGTAACAGAGCATTAAAAATGTACAAGTTTTTTAATCCAGTGGTTTATTAACAGAAATTTATCCTAAGGAAATAATCAGTTTTGCTACTAGGCCATAGAATACTTAGCACTTATAGTGTTTACTACAAACAAGGCACTGTTTCGTTTGTTACTTATATAAACTCATAAACTACTTTTATACCTATTTTTACCTGTGGGAAACCTTAAGTTATGGAATAAACTAAACAACTGAATATTCATACAGTTATCAAGATTGGGTTTAGAAAAATATTTAATGATTTAGAAAGATATTAATAACACTTGGTGCATAAATGAAGCAGGATACTAATGATGCAACCACAGTTTAGAAGAGCTCACTCAAAAATAAATGTGCGTGGGAAAAATATTGAAAAATAATACCAAATTGTTAACTAACTTTGTTTATTCTTGAATCTGGGATTGTGAGTGAGCCATATCTTTTTTTTTTTAACTTTTATGTGTTCTCTGATTTTTTACAATGAACATCTATTACTTGTATAATAATAATTAAGAAGCCTGTTAGCTTCTCTAAAGAAATGTACAAAAGCAGTCTCTTATTGTGTTTCCCTTCCTTTTCCTCTCCTACTTCCCTTCCTAAAAATGGCCTTGAAAGTAAATTTTCTTTCCCTTTTTAGAGGAAAACTACCTGTGTTGCAGTCTATATATTTATTTCCTTGAAGAGAGGGCAGCTAGACTTCTTTTCTAGCTTTGATCTTGTGGGGTTTTATATGTGCTTTCAGAGTAGGGAACCCAACATTTTAGGTGCATGATATGCCAGGTAATCATTGACCTAAACCTTGTTTTGAATTTATGAGGGCTGTTAAAGTTTTCATTAGACTGATCAGAAAGATTTTAATCTGATAAACTGTCTCCCACACAGAGATTTGGTTTGTTTTTCTAGTAGATATATTTGAATTTTTTCTTCTTTCCAGATTCAACTTCCAGAATGACTGCTTTCACATTTAAATGTTTGTGTCCATGGGTACCAGTTATTTTTAAGGGTGTTATTTCTAACCATCTATACATTCCAACTAAATTTAGGAATCCTTAACTTTTTTCCCCCAGGGTAGAACAAGAAATAATGTCAAGAATTATCTCTGGGCTTCTTCCAGTCCAACAGCAGGCCACAGCTGACATCAGTGTCTCAGTCAGTGAGGCCAGTGAGCCATTGACTTCTGACATTGGTAAGTGAAATGGAATCTTTTAGCTTTTCTTGTTATTATAAGACAAAACCTTCATGTTGTTGTGGATTTATATATTCTAGAGGTCACATAGTCCTTGGTTGACAAAAGATAAAAGTCCTCTTCTTTTCAGTGTCACTTCCCAGTTTTCTGTAGTGGAAGTTATTTCTCCCTCACTCCCTTATTACATACTGCAGCATTCAGATTATGCTATCAGCGTCCATCCCTCCTACCCCCAATCTCTCCATTATTTCCCATAGCACTTTGTGTGTGTTTGTTTGTGTGTCTGTGTATCTTTGTTATAGTAACCATCAAACTGTATTATGATTGGCTTGCATATCTGTCTCACTCATAGACTATAAATTACTCACAAGTAAGGGTGATTCTCCTTTAGAGCCTAGCCCTTGACTGACACCTAAGAAGAGTTTAAGTATTCCCTGAATGGATAGAGCCTCTTTCTTTAGGGAGCCCACACCATTCACCTCTTCTTCCTCCTTCCTCCTTCCTCTTCTCTCCCTCCTTCTTCCTCCTTTTCATCCTCCTCTCCTTCCCTCTTCTTCCCCCTCTTTCTCCATTAGCTTTTTGAGGCATAGTTTACTTGCCATAAAATTCACCAATTCTAAGTGTACCATTTGACAAGTTTTGTTAAACAAACACAACCACATGTTAGCCACACAATCATGTTATAGAAAAACATTTCCATCATCCCCAACAGTCCCCTCATGCCACTTTGCAGTCAATCGCTAACCCCCTCCCATGCCTACTAGACCCTAACAACCACTGATCTACTTTCTATCATTGAATTTTGCCTTTTCTAGAATTTCATATATATGTAATCATACAGTATTTAGTCTTTTGTGTCTGGCTTCTTTTATTTAGCATAATGCTTTGACAGTCATGTTGTTGCATATAGTAATAAATATTACACTCCATGTATGTACCATAATTTGTTAATCCAGTTACCAGTTGATGGACATTTGTAGTCTTAATTTTTGGCTATTATAAATACAGCTGTGCTATGTTATGTATATTTGCAAACAAATCTTTTATACACATCTTTTAATTTCTCTTGGTCATATGGTAAGTAGATATCTAACTTTATAAGAAATTGCTAAATGTTTCCAAAGTGGCTGTTCTATTTTGCATTCCAACCAGCAGTGAATGAGAGTTCCAGCTGCTCCACATCCTTACTAATGCTTGTTGTCAATGTTTTTAATTATAGCCATTCACTAAGCATGTGGAGATATCTCATTGTGGGTTTTATTTGCATTTCCTCAGTAACTAATGATGTTGTACAGTTTTTCATGTGCTTATTTGCCATTTGTATATTTACTTTGATGAAGTATCTTTAAAACTCTTTTGCTCAGTTTTTAATTGGGGTCTGTGTCTTACTATTATTGATTTCTTTATTCTGGATACAAGTCCTTTATTGCATATGTTTTGCAGATGTGTTATCCTAGTTTTTATCTTACCTTTTGCTTTCTCAGCATTGTCTTTTGAAGACCAAAGATTAATTTTGATGAAGTTTAATTTATCAATTTTTCTTTTATAGCTTGTGATTTTGGGGATATACTGTTTAAGAAATCTTTGCACAACATCATTAAGATTTTCTCCTATGTTTTCTTCTAGAAGCCTTATGGTTTTAGATTATAAATTTAGGTCTATGGTATGTTTTGAGTTAATTTTTATATGTGGTGTGAAGTAAAGAGCAAGATTTTTTGTGTGTGTATGGATATCCAATTTTTCTAGTGTTATTTGTTGAAAAGATTATCCTTTCTCCTGCTGAATTGCCTTGACACCTTTGTTGGAAATATCTGGCTATTATATATGTTTGGATCTGTTTCTGGACTTGCTGTTTGGTCCCATTGATCTACAAGTCTGTCTTTACATCAATACCGCACTTCTTGAATATTGTAATTTAAAAATAAGTCTTGAAATTGGATGGTATAAGTTCTCCAGCTTTCTAGCTCTTTTTTTTTTTTAACATTCCTATATATCGTTACCTCTATTTTTTTCCACTTCTTTCCA
This sequence comes from Physeter macrocephalus, assembly GCF_002837175.3. Taxonomy (NCBI): domain Eukaryota; kingdom Metazoa; phylum Chordata; class Mammalia; order Artiodactyla; family Physeteridae; genus Physeter; species Physeter macrocephalus. Next base: position 140,094,495 of record NC_041224.1, read on the forward strand.
GTCCAGAATAACCTCCTCTTCCTCCTCAAACTACCCCTTAACTGCCTAAATCCTAGACATTAGAGTCTATATTTACTGCTTTACTTTCTCATTGCTCACTTTCTCTTTAGTTTTTATGAGCTGCCTTTCTTCTTCCTTCTCGTTAATGAAATTACTCTCTTACAGCATTTGGTTCTCAGAGATAACCTTTTTTCAAATCCTTATTCTCCTAGAAGGCTCTAGTATAGGCATTGTTGACTACTTTTAATAAAATGTTCTACTGGTTTGGTTTCTTAGAATTCATTCTGTTGTTCTTCCCCTTATCTTTTTAATTTTTTTAGGACCTCATTTCCTCATCGTTTTCTTTTTTTCTACTTGAATAAAAAATTTCCCCCAAGCTTCTGTCCCCTGCCCTCTTTCTTTTCTGTTTTTCTTAGTCTCTTCTTGGCGTTAGTTATCCCGTGTCAGTTGATGACCCCTAAGCTACACATTTAGGCTGTAAACTTGCAGTTTTGCCTGTTGATGAATATTTTGCTTGATGCTCCACTGGCATACCAAACTTTGGTGTATCCAGAATGCATCTCATTTTTCTAACCAACCTTATTCCTCCTTTGTTTCTCTTTCTGTTAATGATACCACTATTTTCCAAGTGCCCAGTTTCCAAAGCCCTGGAGTATTGCTTGTTCTACTTTGTTTTCTTTGGTCTTCCTCAGTCCACACCCAGCCACGTCCGATGTCCTGGCTTCACACAATTTATTCTTATATTTGATTGATTCTTCCTATTTAGTATAACTCAAATGCCTCTTCCACTGCTACTATCCCAGGTTTTCTTTCACCTTCTCATTTTTTGAAGGAAGGAATAAAATTACGAACAAAGTTATGAGGAAATTTTTTTTTACTTAAGATTAGTGCTTCTTTAATGATAAAATCATTTTGTCATGTTAGAAGATACTTTTTCAGAAGAAGACATCTAGGAATACAAATCCAAAAGAAAACCAAAACCAGTTCATCCAAATAATTGCTCTGAGACTATTTCAAAATCTGTTGAAAAAGGAACAGATGGAAAGTACCAAGTGAAAATGGAATAAAAAAGAACTCGAAGCTAAAGAGAAGGCAAAGGACCATGAAATATGCCTTGGAGAAACAGATAGTCGGACTTCTGTAGCTTTTGGTCAAAATACTGGTTGTGGAGATGGTATTCGGCAGTCCCAAGACAAGGAGACCAGTCAGGAAAACAAACAAGTGTCTCCAAAGATTTGTCTGGTTTATGATGGATACTGTCCAAACTGCCAGATGCTTTTTCCTTCATTGCTAGGTCATACACCTCGATGGCATATTTTGGAGTGTTTGGATTCTCCACCAGTCTCTCCTGCTAGCGCAAATCAGGGCTAGTGATAGTCCTCTTAGCAGTCCTTCACATGGGTCAGGTGGTGGTTTAAGTGAGACTAATTCAGGCTTTGTAGACTTAAGGAAAGATGGTCTACTATAGAGGGTATTTAGATCCCATTCCCTTTTCTTTAAAAGCATGTGTGTTGGGGCTTCCCTGGTGGCGCAGTGGTTGAGAGTCCACCTGCCGATGCAGGGGACACGGGTTCGTGCCCTGGTCTGGGAAGATCCCACATGCTGCGGAGTGGCTGGGCCCGTGAGCCACGGCCGCTGAGCCTGCGCTTTCAGAGCCTGTGCTCCTCAATGGGAGAGGCCACAACAGTGAGAGGCCCGCGTACCGAAAAAAAAAAAAAAAAAAAGCATGTGTGTTTGCTTTTGTTTTGCCTATGTCTGGGTAGGACTTTTGGGTTTTATAACAGAGATATTCTGATTTTTGGTCATGCCAAAGCAATGAGTTATGGGAACTAAAAAGGGAGATGTGTTGATATATACTGTTGAATATAAATTTGGGATTGTGATAGTCTTTGCTATGGAGCTCCAGAGTAAATTGCTATTACTTATCTCTCAACAAGTGATCCCAAGACACCTGTACCTACCTTTCAGGGAATTCTGTGTAATGCCGCCATAGTTGTACTAATTAAGGAGTACTCTTTGGAGAGGTCATGTCTCCATCAAGTTGTATAGATCACTGTTTACATGTTTTCCACACAGAGCTTTAGAAATATAACCACTTTAAGCCTAATAAAGTCTGTTTAGGAAGTTTTACTGAATTTTATGTACATTCACACAAGTGAAAAGTACAACGCATTTGGAAAATTAATATACCTATAGAGCTGGTGACATCAAGCACCTGAACTACTCTAAAAGTTTGAAGAGGATTAACCTGTAATGTTAGTAACTGAAGTATCTGAAACTAGACGGAAATAAGATTTGTCTTCATATTTATGAAGAAGCGCCATTTCTCTAAAATCCCCCCACAGTCATTGTGTCCCTGTGTTTTGCCAAGATCTATCACAGGGTTTCCTGGTTCCCTACTCTTGGAAATGTGGATTGTTTCAGATGAAAACATTTAATGTGGATACAAATCTTTTGTGTGTGTGAGGGTGGGGCGTGCTGCTCGGCATGCAGGATTTTAGTTCCCTGACCAGGGATTGAACCCGTGCCCCCTGCAGTGGGAGCATGTAATCTTAACCACTGGACCACCAGGGAAGTCCCTGCAAATCCTTTTTATCACTAAATTTTGTAGTGGTAGGGAAGAGGCCATATAAGTAAATTTTCATCTGGATGTTTTCCTCCCCTTTTTAGTTTGTTTAGAGAGGATGTTCATTATGTGAGTTACCATCTTACTCTCTGTCACAATAAGTAGATTTTGTATTTTCATTTTATTCATCCTCACACCGTCTCATACACATATGTTCCCATCTCTAAAATTTTAAGAATTAAGGCTTAGAATGCAAGCATGTTTCTTGCACACTTACTCTGAAATTCTTTCATTTTTTAGTGGAAGGAACAAGCAGTGGTGCCCTCCAGCTTTTTGTTGATGCCGGAGTTCCTGTGAATTCAGACGTTATTAGGCATTTTGTGAATGAAGCTCTTGCTGAAACCATTGCCATCTTGCTGGGTGACAGAGAAGCAAAGAAGCCAGGTCCTGTTGTTACAAGTGTTTCTGGGGATGTTTCAATAAGCAAAACACACTTGCCGGTAAGTGTGACTCTCCTTCATGACTTGGAGTCCTGGGGAATTTTTGACACCTTTGTTAAAGAAAAGCAAAATGGACAGATTTTAAATTGGGTCATAAGATCATAGTTTGTGGTGGAGATTGGTTTCTTGTGGCTTTGATTACAGTAACAGTTCCTCCAGCATTTTATTTTAAAAACTTTAAAATCTATAGAAAGTTGAAAGTATGATACAATGAACATCTGTCTAAGCTTTACCTACATTTACCAGTTGATAACATTTTGACACATTTTCTTTATCTGTCTTTATATGTTGTTTATTATATATGCTTTAAAACTCATTAGAAAGTTGCAGATATCATGACACTTCTAAAAGCATCAGTAGTATCTCCTAAGAACAAGATTCTTTATTACATAACCAAAATACCATTATTATGCTCTCCATATTTAACATTGATATGTTAATACTATATAATATAGAGTCTATATTTGAATTTCCCCAGTTGTTCCAAGAACATCCTTATAGCTAATTTTTTTAAAATTCAAGATATAGCTAAAAAGCACATGTACCGCTTTTGGTTCTTATGTAAAGTGATATTTTTAATCTTTAAAAGAAAGTATATTTTAGGCATTTTTGTTATTGTTTGTTTAATAAGCCTTTCTATGTTAAATAGAGTTTCTAATTTATTATAGCAACTTGAAATTATACAAAACCACTACCAGTGAAGGGTGGGAGGAGCAATATAGGGGTGGGGCAGTGGAAAGTGCAAACTATTGGCTGTAAGATAGGTTCAAGGATGTACTGTACAACACAGGGAGTAGAGCCAATATTTTGTAATAACTGTAAATGGAATGTAACCTTTAAAAATTGTATGAAAATTTTAAAAAACTAAAAAGAAAAAGAAATTATACAAAACCAGAATGTACTCTGTATTACCAACTGTTTAAAACTTCATGGTCAAGTCTGATCCTGTCGATCATAAAAACATCATTTTATTTAGGTGAAACATTTAAACTGCCTCATTTAAGGTATAAACATAAAGTTACATATTTGAATTTTATGGAAATTGGTGTAATGTAATTGGTGTAGTGTGATTAGTGTGCCAGAGATTTGGTACATACTTTTGTTCTGTGCTTTATTTATTAGCTCATTGGTAATGCATGCCAGTATCAGAGTTGTGGTTATCTCTATGCTAATTAACTTTGGTTTGTTTTCTGCCCATATAGTTCAGATATTTTCATAAGGGTGATTTAATGAGAAAATATAGAAAAATCAGTATAAATAGGAAATAAATGTTATTGTTAAGAGCATGGACTCTGGAGTTGGGAAGTTCTGAATTTGAACCCTCAACTCTCTTACTTTAGTCTTGTCTGTATACTAGAGATAAAATACTCAGAGTTTAAATGATGACGGCTTTACCAAAATCTGCTTTCCAAATATTAAGGAGGCCAAGTTCCCCTCCCCCATTGCCATATTGTTCCTTATCTTCAGAATTGTCATGGCTTTTTTGGCCATTTCATCTTCGATATATGTTTTAAAATTAATTTTCAAGTTCTGTAAAATATTTTGTTGGGATTTTTTTGGGAATTAATTCAATTTTGATTGGTTTAATTTGAGGAGAATTGACATCTTTATGATACTGTATCTTGTGAGCCATCATAGAAGATTTTGTGGAAGATTCAATAAGATGATATATGAAAGAGCTTAATCTAGGGCCTGGAACTTGGTAAATACTCAGTAACTAATTGTTTATCATTATTACCCATTACCAAGACTAGTAGGATACCTTTAAATCCTCTCATAATGATGAGTCAGTAGCATTATATTTGAAAACAGCAGTCTTAGGCTATAGGTTTATGCAGTCAAGAAGAATAAAACATAGTATATTTCTGTCACTTAAAAAACAAAGCTAAGAATATGGTAATAATTAAGCAATGCTATAGAATTTCTAATATGCTTCATAATTTTTAAATTGTCTATCTCTTTGCAACTCATAATACAGAATAAAGGCCAGTCACCCCACTATAAAAATATGTTTTAGAAAGAGAAAAAAAGGACAAATAGAAAAATGGGGAAAAGACATGTCCAGACAAATCACACACAAAAAGGAAATACAAATGGCCCACATACATACAAAAAGATGGTCAGTCTCACTGATAGTGAGAAAAAAAAATCATTGAATCCATTTTTACTGATCAAATTGGTAACACTCTAAAAGTTTGATTAACACCATTGTTTAGCAAACCTTTGGGAAATGGGAATTCTCATACCTTCTGGTGTTATTGCATTGATAAAATAATATAACCATGTAGAGGGAAATTTGGCAATATGTATTCAAATTAAGAATGCAATTAGCCCTTTAACCAAGCAATCTCACTTCTGGGAATTTATTCCATAGAAAATCTATACACATATGAAATGACTTAAGTCTCAAAAAACTAAAAATAGAATTACCATATGACCCAGCAATCCCACTCCTGGGTATATATCCAAAAAAACCAAAGACACTAATTTGAAAAGATACATGCACCCCAACATTCATAGCAGCATTACTTACAATTGCCAGGTTATAGGAGCAACCTAAGTGTCCATCAGGAGATGAATGGATAAAGAAGATGCGGTGTATACGGACACACACACACACACACACACACACACACACACACAATGGAACACTACTGAGCCATTAAAAAGAACGAAATTTCACCATTTGCAGCAACATGGATGGACCTAGAGATTATCTAAGGCAGAAAGAGAAAGACTAATATCATACAATATCATTTATATGTGGATTCTAAAAAAATGATACAAATGAACTTATTTACCAAACAGAAAGACTCACAAACATAGAAAATAAACGTATGGTTACCTAGGGGAGAGGTAGGGAAGGGATAAATTAGGAGTTTGGGATTAGCAAATTAGCAGTTTATATAAACTACTATATATAAAATAGATAAACAGCAAGGACCTACTGTATAGCACAGGGAACTATATTCAATATCTTGTGATAACCTATAGTGGAAAAGAATCTGAAAAAGAATATATATATATGTATGCATATATATAACTGAATCACTTTCCTGTACACCTGAAACTAACACAACATTGTAAATCAACTATACTTCAATAAAAAAATTTTTTAAGTAGGAATATAGCCAATATTTTGTAATAACTGTAAACCTAGTGTAACCTTTAAAAATTATATAAAAATTTTAAAAAATAGAGTATTCTGGACATAAAAAAAGACTTAAGATTATATTTGATAATTCTGAGGAAAGGAACTAAGTAGATAGGACATGGGTAGGAAAGGAGACTTAATTTTCACCATCATCCTTTTGAAGTTTGAATCGTTTGAATTACCTGTTTAACAAATTGATTTTAAAATGTTTGCTTTTTTCTTCCCCAGGACTTTCCATCTCTACATTGTCTTCCTTTTATCCCCCCTACTTTTTCTTATCCTTCCATTGCTTTTCATAAGCTTTGTTCTTTTGTACTGAAAGGTGATTTTTGATATCTTGTCAATTAGTTAAAATGCTCTCTTTCTGTTACATGGCTACCCAGCTTGTGTTTGGGTTTGATCTTCAGCTGTCTGTTTAATCTTCCTCTCTATATTAGATAAGGGGGCCTAGTTCAGAGGCAGAGCTGTATCAGTTGCTGGAGGCTTTCTGTAAGCCGGTCTTGAAACTAATAGCTAGAAGTTTAAGAGCTAGGATACAGAGGACTCCATTTTTCCCCCCCCATCCATTTAAATTTTATGTAACTCTGAATGAGATCATTTTATATTTCAAATTACCCTTATTTGGGGATTGTAAGCACCACTTATCTTGTTTTATTTATTTTAGGCAAGAGTGTGTACCCCAGTGGCTACCCCACAGCCAACTCCTCCTCTCTCACCTTCATCACCTCCCGAGGAGCGTGTGTTGGTAAAAACTCCAGATTCTTCTCCCTGTGTTTCAGATCATGATGTAGCTTTTCCCATGAAAGAAATATTTGCTGAAGAAGGTAGAAACCTTATTTCTATAACTCAGTTTTAATTTTAGCAACTATTAAATAAAATATCATGGTTTGTTTTGTAAGTCTTTATAGATTAGTATACACATACCTGTTGCTTACTAGGTTCTAGTAAGTCATTTTTTCTGACAAGGAAACTACGGGGTTGGTTACCACTTTTTAAAGTATATAATCTAGTAGACATTTAGACTATTTTAAGTTCATGGTGATGTTGAAAGTGATGTCTTTTCAAGGTTATTTTTTGTACTTTACTAAATTAATTTGGAGCTTTTCCCATTAATGGCCATCATTATTATTATTAACTCTTGTTGCCATTATTTGTATGCCAGAATGTTAAACAATATATCTTGCCTTCCTGTGGAATTCTTATTGACTTTTTTTTGCTTTTACAAAAAACCTTTAGGAAATAATATGCCTCCCATCACACTTGTTAATACTCCAACCGTGACCCCTGCAACTACACCTCCTCCCGCAGCAGCTCTTACCCCAACTTTGTCAGAGACTTCTATTGATAAATTGAAGATGTCAAGCCCAGAGCTTCCCAAGCCATGGAGTAATGGAGACCTGCCACTGGAAGAAGAGAATCCCAACTCTCTTCAAGAAGAACTTCACCCGAGAGCTATGTAAATGACAGTATATTCATTTTTAGTAACTACACATTTCATCTTATGTTGACTTAGGTGACCCATTGAAAACATCAGAAATGATAAATGAAGGTTGATAAACCACAAGCTAATCTATACTTTAGTAGGAAGAAGTTTCATAAATTTTATGTTTTTAAAATTTTTACCAGATTTATTTATACTTTCAGTTCTCTTCTTTTAAAGCAAAATTTTTGGGGAAACAGATTAAAATAAAGATATCTATAATATTGTTAATAAAATAGAAGAAGATTTTTCCCCAGTGTGAATCTTCATTTACTATGATCAGTTAACTTTTATATTACCATATATCCCTATGTAGATTTATTTTAGAGATGGTAGAACTTTCAAGATGGTCTGTGATTAAAGCATGAAGATGATTTTGGAAAAATAAATCTTGTTGGTTAATTATAGTAGTGCAGATTATAGAAATATATAGATATATCTATATATTGATATAGAAATATGTCTAAAGGAGACATAGTACTTTTGAATCTATTTTTTATGTAAAAATTAATATAGGCCTTCACCGATGTAATGCGTTCAAACTATGTCTCTTTCTTCTTAGTGTAATGTCTGTGGCCAAGGATGAAGAACCTGAGAGCATGGACTTCCCTGCTCAGCCTGCACCTCCAGAGCCAGTTCCCCTTATGCCGCTTCCTGCTGGCACCAAGGCCCCTTCCCCCATACAGGTGCAAAGTTCAGATTCATCAACAATGGAGAGTACCTTGAGCGTTACTGCCACTGAAACTGAAACCTTAGATAGACCCATCTCTGAAGGAGAGATTTTATTTAATTGTGGTCAAAAAGTGGCTCATAAGAGTAAGTTAATTTTGTATCAGTTGATTTCACTGGTTAGCTTATGATAATTCCTAAGTAATACTTTTCTGTCTAAAGTGTTTTTACTTAATTTTCAAGATTTAACAGGGTATAGTAGAAAGAATATGGACTCTGCAAGTTAACTTTTCTACACCTTAACCTCAGAATGTAAAATCGCCCTCATAAATCCGACCCTCCAGAAATAATATCACTGTTGAAAGTTTGGGGTATACCCTTCCAGTCTTTTTTTTTTCTTTGCATATATAGACACCTAAATACATTTGTATGTATATATATTTTTACCTTTTAAGTAGGGTCATATTATACATATTGTTTTGAAATCTGAATTTTTTTTAACCTTAAATATGTTATAGACATTTTTCTATATTAATACATATAGCCCTACCGCTTTTTTTTAGTGGCTGGGTAGTCTGCTAAAACAGTGCCATAGTGTTGGGCATTAGATTGTTTTCAGTGTTTTCATACTATACATAACTCTCCACTGACCATCCTTGCACATATATTTATTTATCTTTGTGAACTTCCATAACTGATAACTTCCTTAGAATACATGCCTAGAAGTGGAATTGCTGAGTCAGAGTATGCACCTTTAAAATAGCAATACATAGGGAATTCCCTGGCAGTCCAGTGGTTAGGACTCCATGCTCTCACTGCCAGGGGCCTGGGTTCAGTCCCTGTTTGGGGAACTAAAAAATCCCACAAGACACACGGCGTGGCCCAAAAAAATAAAATTAAATAGCAATACATTGCCAACATGCTCTCCAGAAAGGTGAATCGGTTTTTAATTTTAATCAGTTTTTAATTATATCAGTAGTATATAGGAGTGCCTCTTTTTAATTTCATGGTTACAGTTGATGTTTAATAGCTCTTTTTAATTCCTGACAAGCTGGTAAGTGAAACAAAAATCTCATCTTTGTTATAAAATGTGCTTTTCAAAGAGCTAGTGAGATTGAATAGCTTGTGAATTATGATTTATGAACTTTGCCAGTATTTTTATTGTGTAAGTTTTAAGTGTAATATTCTATGGCTTTATGGTGAGATTATTTACTAAATTTATGTTTCTTCTTTTTTCCAAATTTTTGCATTTTAATTTCTAGTTTTAGGAGATGAAGGACTGTATCTGACAAACCTAAATGATAGCTTATCCAGTACTCTGCCTGATGCCCTCGAAATGGTAAGAAGTGATTGACTCCACATTGAATTCTGAGATGAAGAATATCTTGATGAACTTGTTGCCACTGATCAGAGTTTTTTCTCAAATATTTGAGTTATAGTCATAAAATTTAATAAAATATCCATGAAGGAATTTAAGGTTTCTTACACGTCATTATCATATTTACACATTTCATTATCATAATTGTGAGAATGAATAGAAAATTGTTGTTAACCCCTGTGGCTCCAGTAGTTGAAAAATGCAGTTAATGTAATTAGGTAATGAAAATCTAACTCAAGGTACCTTGTCACCTGGATATGTTGCCTTTACAGTGTTTCAGGCAGGACCTTAGCTGTGGAAACCAAGTCTCTTATACGTTTGTAATTTTTCCCTAATCATGATTATAATTCTTTACGCTAAAAAATAATTGAATTTAGTGGCTTTAGAAAAAAATACTGGGAATTCCCTGGTGGTCCAGTGGGTAAGACTCTATGCTCCCAATACAGGGGGGCCCAGGTTCAATCCCTGGGGAACTGTGGGGTCAGGGAACTAGATCCCACATGAATGCTGCAACTAAGAGTCCACATGCCACAACTAAGAAGTCCACATGCCGCAACTAAGAAGTCCACATGCCGCAACTAAGACCTGGCGCAGCCAAAATAAATAAATAAGTAAAGATTAAAAAAAAAAATACTGAAATAAGACCCAAGGGTACTAACTCTCCTAGTTATTATCTAGCTTTATGGAAGGAAAATTTGCATTTAAAAATATATATCTTAACATATATAATATATCAACATGTATAATATATATAAAAATACCATACAGAAATGATAATAGGGATTTTCTTTTGAAAATTATTAAGGAATAGAAATCTTTACTTTTTATGTTTTCAAACAACCTAAGCAAGTAAGGGTAGTTGTGCTCAACTTTCATCTACATTCATCCATAGCCTTTGCTAAGCATTGCTATTATTGTTGCTCTTTAAAAAAAAAACTTATTTGGTAATTTTTGATATATGTATATATCTGTAAAGCCATTACCACAGTTAATGTAATGAACATATTCATCATCCATCACTCCCAAATCTTTCCTCAGGCCCTTTTGTAATCCCTCCTTCTCATCTCTCATCATTCGTCTCATTCTCTATACCTCTTCCAGTAACCACTGATCTACTTTCTGTAACTATAGATTAGTTTGCCTTTCTAGATGTATATAAATGGAATCACGTGGCATGTATTCTTTTTTTTTGTCTGATTGTTTTAACTCAGCATAATTATTTTGAGATTTATCTGTGTTATACTTTGTATCATAGTTCACTCATTATTGCTGAGCAGTGCTCTATTGTATGGATGTGCCATAATTTGCCTATTCACCTGTTGATGGACGTTTGGGTTCATTTCCAGTTGGGGGCTATTACAAATAAAGCTGCTATGAAGACTTGTGTACAAGTCTTTGTATTAACATATGCTTTCATTTCTCTCTGGCAAATATCTAGGGGTCGAATGGATGGATAATATGGTAGTTATATCTTAATCTTTAAGAAAAGCTGTTTAGGGCTTCCCTGGTGACTCAGTGGTTAAGAATCTGCCTGCCAATGCAGGGGACACGGGTTTGAGCCCTGGTCCGGGAAGATCCCACATGCCGCGGAGCAACTAAGCCCATATGCCACAATTACTGAGCCTGTGCTCTAGAGCCCGCGAGCCACAACTACTGAAGCCCGCATGCCTCGAGCCCGTCCTCCGCAACAAGAGAAGCCACCACAATGAGAAGCCCACACACCGCAACGAAGAGTAGCCCCCCCTCACTGCAACTAGAGAAAGCCTGTGCTCAGCAATGAAGACCCAATGCAGCCAAAAATAAATAAATTTTTTAAAAAAAGAAAAGCTGTTTAATTTGATCTGCCAAAATTTTGCATAGACTTTTTCCTTCTATGTTTTATATTACTATAAATATTTTTGAGCTTTGCTCAGGACATGGTTAAGTACTTAGAGACACTTTTACCCTTTTGAGTCTTGCTTTTAAGATTTGTTAGGCAGTACCAGAACAGTACTCAATCTAGGGCTATTTATCCCCCGCTATGGAGAGAAGACACTTCTATGTACCCTACCCAATGCCTCATTAATGAGGTTTTCCAGCCTGGCTAGTGGGAACAACCATTATCCAGGCCCTGTGTGAGCATCAGGCACTGTTATATCCAATCCCTTCTCAGGTGCTCGTTCCTCCAGCCTCATGTAATTGTCTCCAAAGCATCTGCTGAGTAGTACTCAGCTTAATACTCAAAGGGGATCTTCTGCAGATTTCCAGAGTTTTCTCCCTCTGCAGCTTTCACTTTTCTGGCAGTCTGTCTTATGAACTCTAGCTGTCTTGGCCTCCCTGGAGTTTCAGCTCCATCTTCTTAGCTTAGGCTCCTGTGCCACAGCCTGGAAACTCACAGACGGTAAGCTGGAGCAGTCGTAGGGTTCTTCTGACTTGTTTTTCATTTCTCAGGGATCACTGTATTTTTTTACCTGATGTTCCATGTCTTGAAATGCAGTTTTTCACATACTTTGTCCATTTTTTAGTTGTTTCAAGGGGGTGGGTGTATCTGGTCCTTATTACTCCACCTTGACTGGAAGTTTTAGGAGTCTAAGTTGCATTTTTATCTTTCCATTTGTATCATTATATAGGATCATGATGAAAAAAGAAAGTGATTGGTGTACTTTTGAAACATCATGCCCTTCTATCCCCTTGCAATCATAATGCTAGAAATTTCTTTTTTTTCTTTCTTTTTGGCCGTGCCACGCAGCTTGCGGGATCTCAGTTCCATGACCAGGGATTGAACCTGGGCCACAGCAATGAAAGCCCAGAATCCTAACCACTAGGCCACTAGGGAACTCCCTAGAAATTTCTTTAAAGCAGCCTATTCAAGTGATGTAAACTAGGATTGTATATTAAATTCACCAGTGGAGCTTTTAAAAATATGCATCCTGCCCCCACCCTCTGATATGTTGATTCGGTAGGTCATGAGGGTTATATGGTATGTATGCATGTGTGTGGGCGGTTAGAAGCCTAAACCTGTATATTTTTAAAAAGCATCCCAAAAGATGATGCTCATCCTTTGTTAAAAATAGTAACTACTCATTTTACTTTGCGTTGAATGAGGTTAAATCACTTGTTTGTGTCACATAGCTGTATAGTGATAGATCCACAACTCTTTTTATATGGATACATGATAATTTGCCTTTCATCTTAAGCTATCAACTTAAGCTAAAAACTGTAAATTTTGAGTTCTAATAGGAGCTTTCTGAATCCTAAAGCTTGAGTTGCAAGCAGCTGGGTGTGTGTGTCTGGTGTTTGTCAAGTCCAACAAACAAAAAGCAAAAGATGCCATGTAGCATCTTTACACTATTAAAGACACAATAGGGTAAAGATGCCAAATCTGGAGATTCATATATTCAAGTAATAAAATGTGTTAAAACAATTTGCTTTACTATATGTAGGAGTATGAAATTATTAATGAAGGAGAGTTTTGATAAGATTTTAATGGGGCAGTTACTTTTCTAACAGTAATTATTTATTACAAGTAATTGATTGAATCTCTTCTGAAGAAAGTGGAAATCACTTTTATAAAATAATATGGGGGGAGGAAGCATAAAGCAGAAGTCTTTACTTTCAGAGAAGCATTACACTAACATTTGGCTTACTTAATATGTCATTAGGGCATTTTTATCCATTCTTAGAACTTTATCATGGTGCCAAAGCACATTTAAGTTTGTTTAAATAGCTGAACTGAACCAGGACTAAATTATAACATCTTTCTCTTTTTTACATTTGAAACTGAACTTTAATTTTGATATTTTTACTAAGCCTAAATCAGATATGCTACAAATTCGTGATAAAGTCACATGCAGAAGTACAATCTTGAAAAAGACTAACTTTGCAGTTATGTACCAGTAGGTATTTATCTGTGTACACCCGGAGGATAAAGACTTGTACTGCAGAGTTAGACTTTATTTCATTAAATGTCAGATACTTAAGTAAAAAAAAATACTATTAATGGAGTTTAAAATCATGTTAATCCTTGTATTTACAAGGGAATCCAGTTTTCTGACTCTGTGGCCCACACTGTCCTTCATTTTCGGGACTGGTCTATTTTGAGGCACCAAGAAGTCTAAGTTGGGTCTTCCATCTAGGGCTTTCAGTACCTGCTTCCTAGCGAGTACTGGAGGTCAGCGCAAAGGCAAATGGACAATCAGAGGTCTATAGGTGCCTCAGTGTATTTCTGCAGTTTTTCATTTCTGCCTGTGGTCCAGGTTGCACCACTGCTACGGTGCTTTGCACCCATTGCCACACTGGGGGCGCAGCTTTGTGTGCTGCATCAACATGAAGCAGGAAACCGTGTGAGCCAAAAACTTGATGACACTGTATAAAACGTTTATGAATCATTGTAACTCAATCACATGGGACAAAGGGTCCAACTTTCGTATGCTTTTATAGTAAATATCTAGTTTAAATGTAACCCAATTATTTTATACTGTTATTTACATTTGAGGCAAAAATAAAGGGTTTTTAGTATAGTCGAATGGAAGTGAGATCTAAATGATAATAAAGAGTCCATCTTCTTTCTGTAAAGTGCTAATATGACCATGTTCATGATGACTGTTAAGTTTTATTAATCATAAATTATGAAAAATGTAATTGATAGATTAATTTTTGTTTTTTTATTGTATTGTCTTTATATTTTACTTAGGAAGATGATCCTCCCAGCGAAGGACAAGTGATTAGGATGCCCCATAAAGAAATTCATGCTGATGCAATTATTTCTCTTCTTGCTAAACAAAACCAGGAATCGTTAGTTTCACAGCAAATGGTCTATCATTCAGAGGTATTTTTTAACCTTAATTTTTTTTTCTGTTAGATCTAAATACAGGAAAAAGATAACAAAAATATTCCTGCTTTTGGTTAAAGCACTCTAATACTTCAGCTTACTCAGGGATCAGCCTTGCAGTAACTTTAACCTAGAACCGTAGAGTTATGAGTTTTACAGATGAAAGGAATTTAGGCCATCTGTTCCAACTTTTATTCTACGGGTGAAAAAAACTGAAGCCCTTTTAAATGATTTGTGAGGAGCGTTCATTCATTCTTTCTTTCTTTCTACAACCATTTACTGAGTATCTACTATATGCCAGACACGACCTCCGAAAAGGTACAAAGATGAATGAGACAGGGTCCCTACCTTTAAGCAGCTTACAGTCCTGTAGGGAGAAAGAGCTTAAACAATTACTCTACCATGCAGTAACTGATCAAATAGCTGGAGAAGTAGATTGAACAATATGATCGTAAAGAACCTTGTAGGCCATGGTAAGGCTTGGACACTATGGAGCCCCTTAAGATATTTTTGGGCAAGGGAGTCACAGGCTAAGATATTTAGGAAGACATATGGAGCCGTGGACAAGTGAGGGAAAGATAGAGGTTTGTCAGAACACCACTGGAGTAGTCCAGAATGAGAACATGAACAAAGGCAGTTAAGTAGAAACAGAAAGGAGAGAGATTTAAATTTAAGAGTACTGATTGGCAGTAATTGGTCACTGGTTAAGGGAAGTTGTGGTTGTGTAGCTGTTGGCTTAGAAAAGCAGAGAGAAAAGTGCCAAGTATTGTGGGGAAGGTAATGAATTTGATTTGAAACATTAAGTTTAAGGTGCTTAAGGAAATTCCAGGTGGAAATGTACAGTGTAGTTGCTCAGGCTGATTAATGATAGAGGTGGGACTAGGATTCTTGATTCTATTTAGTATTCTTTCTATTGTGTTTGGTTGTCTTTGCTTGAACAGGTGTGAAAACTGGCTTTAGATGAGCTGGAGATCTGAAGACTATACAGAATCCAAGGAGATGGCTGGCTTTATTTTCTATTAATTTTTATCTTAAAAATTTTAATTCTTAGGAAAGGTAGAAGAAAAAAGATATGGAACTTAGTAATGGAAAAAATGGAAATTTAACTTACTCCTTCTTATTGAAAAATGACTAAAATTTCTGCAGCTTTACTTAGCTATTGACCAAAAATTGATTTCACTGGAAAGATACTAGTTGTGATTGCTGTTGCTAAACTCCAGAAAGTACTCTCATAGCTGTAGAAACCATGCTGCTTAGTATAGAAACCAGTAGGCTGAGAGAGAAAATGAGACAAACAAATGGCACAAAAAATGGTAGAAAATAGTAGAAATGTCAGTGTAGTTTAAAAGTTCAACTAACTAATCACTCTTTCCTTCATTTTGGAAATCAGTAATATTGGTTCATTTATTCATTCGATGCTCAGACTTTTCCATCTTTTTAATGCTGGGAAATTTCTCTCACTACTTTTTCAATTTTTTTCTTCCTCTCATTTTTTCCCCCTCTGGCTAGAACTGTTATTTCCAGACATTAACACTTCTGCTTCTGTTTGTTTTATCTCTTAGACTTTCTATGTCTTCATTCTTTCCTACTCTCTTCTGGGAGAGTTCTTCAATCTGATCTGCCAACCACTAAGTTGTTGTTTAGCCTACTATTTATCTGATTTATTATATTTTTCATATCTGATAGTCTTACTTGGTTCTGTTTTTTTAATGATTTTTTGTTTCACATTGTTAATATCTTTCTTTATTCCTTGTGTGTATGTGTGTATGATTATAATGTTTTTCACTTTTTTTTTTAAACACTAATTGATTCCTCGAGTATCTGTTTCTTTTTTTCTTTTTTTTTTTTTTTAACATCTTTACTGGAGTATAATTGCTTTACAATGGTGTGTTAGTTTCTGCGTAAGGACTAAAATCAGGCCATAGTCTGTTCCTGTGAATATAAGAAGAGAGGAGGAGATGAGCCCCAGGGATGGACGTCTCAGGCAGCACAGGACCACTATTGATCGTGGCCACTGCTGTTTGCTGGTACTCTCCCGTTCAGTGTTTCTGATGGTTGTTGTGTCTTTAAAACCCTTAGGAAGAAGTTTCTTTGGGAAGTTTTGTATTCCTGTCCTGGGGTGAAGAAGGGAGAGAGTGAAGGAATGAATGGCCATGGGTTCCTGGTCAGATGTCACCTATAACTTTTCACCCCAGCTGGGCCTTCATGCTCCCTGATGTTACTCTGGGGTACTAGTATCTGCAGCCCAGATTGTTGCCAAGATCTTTATGGTTAAGGGACAAGCAATGATGATCTCAAGTTAATGAGGGAAAAAGGGAATGACAGCAGCACTTTGTACCAATCTTTCTTCTCACTAAACCTCCTCTAGCGACCCTCTTCCTCAGGATGCAGCCCCTTTCTTCCCACACACACCGGGTCAAGCTAGTCGTCTGTCTTTCTTAGTGGTTTTTCACAATTTTTACTTAGTTTTCAGAATCCTGGTTTCTTCCCACTTATGTAGTTACTACAACATTGTTTTGGGGACAGGGAGCTGGCAGCCTTTGTTAGTGTGCCATCTTGGCTAGACCAGAAGCCCAGAAGTTGGAAGTTTATCTTTTCCAGATCTTTTTCTAAGCATCTAAGCATTTGCATATGTGTGGTTGTGGTTGTGTGTGTTTGTGTGTGGTCATGTGTGGATAATTTTGAGGTATGTGTATGTGTTTTTCTGCCATCTGATTCTTAAACTTTAACTATAAATCCTAAAGATCCACCATATCCTTTTTATCTACCATGTAGTGTACTCTAGTTTAATTATTCTACTGTTGAAGGATTTGGTTCCAATTTTTTTTCTCTCCAAACTGTAATAAGAATAAAATCCTTTTTACATTATGAGGAATTGCCTTTCTATAGAAGATAACGAGGGGTGGAATTACTCAAAAGGCATGAGCATTTATAATTTAAATAGACACTAATAAATTGCTTTTCAACTATATGAGATTCCTTTCCAACACCACATATGATATTTTTAATCTTAAATTTTTGCCAGTCTGATTAACAGCGACATTTAGTGCATTATCCTACATTTACAGAACTATCAAACATTTGTTTTGTTTGTAATAAGAACTAGTAGTAATGATATAGTAGTAATGATACATTTTTAAGTTAAAATATTGCTTTGGTAAGAAAATAGTAACCATTCTTTGTGCTTAAAACTCTTTGCCCAGAGGGAACATCAGGTCAGTGAGAGTAGTCTGATGACAAAACTGCAATTTGTACATTTATGTGGATGGGCCAGGTGTACTACTAGAGATCATAGGTAGCCTAACTTAGAATTGACATGAGTCTGAGCTTTGAGTATAATATAAAAATGATAACTGCTTGGGCTTCCCTGGTGGCGCAGTGGTTGAGAGTCCGCCTGCCAATGCAGGGGACGCGGGTTCGTGCCCCGGTCCGGGAGGATCCCACATGCCGCGGAGCGGCTGGGCCCGTGAGCCATGGCCGCTGAGCCTGTGCGTCCAGAGCCTGTGCTCCGCAACGGGAGAGGCCACAACAGTGAGAGACCCGCGTACAGCAAAAAAAAAAAAAAAAAAAAAAAAAAAAAAAAAAAGATAACTGCTTATTAGTACGAGAGCATTTTGTGAATAGGGAAGCTAAATCTTCAGTAGGGTCATAGAGTATTAAGGTGTTAAGTAGTTCAGCAGTTACAAGTACCTTAAAAAATTGGTTCACAACAGAGAAGGTACTATATATTGTACAACATTTATATGGTAGTGGCAGAGTAATATAGGTACTGTGAAATATTTCTAATTAATTTCTAGGGAAAATGTATCTGCTGTCATTCTAAACTTTGCCCAAGAATCTCCAAGGGTTTTATATTAATTGCAAAACAATCTTTTTCTTTTTAAAGGATGTTGAGCAACTGATATTCTTAAAGAAAAGTCAGATTACAGGATAAGGGGAGCTACAAATCTGTAGAGGATAATTAGGGCAAATTGTAGAAAATCTTGAATGATGAGCTAAGTGATGAGTTAAATTTTATTTTGTAATCAGCAGAGTCATCAAAGATGTTTCAGCAGTGATTTCTTCATATATTCTAGTAAAAAAACTCTACGTGGTTGAAATTAAACTCCTTTTAATAAAAAACATGAGATCTTTCATATACTGGAATTTTTATTCAGTTCTTGATTAGTAAACTCATTTATTAGAATATCTCCAAGTCACAAGATGTGCTAGTGATTAGGGCATATTATTTTTAATACCAAAAGAAAATAGAAGTCATCATTTTTTTAGTTTCTATTTATTTCATATATTTGATAAAGAAACATATTCATACTTTTTGTACATTTTCATCAGTTGTTTTATTATAAAGTTCACACTAACAACTTTAGCCAATTTTCATTCATAAAGAACGAGAGGTGAATTATTCTATTCTTCTAATTAAGCTGTATGAGCAATGTATAATGTGTGCCAGCGTTTAGTGTTTTAAATAACAACATTTTTCCGGTGTGTTTTATTTTTGTCTAATTTGGAGGTTGAAGAAAACAGATAATGGGTATTTAACTTCATAAGAAATAAGATATGGAGAACAAAGCCTGCATTTAGATATCATATTAAACTGACTTTCCTGTAGCGTGTATGTGGCATAATAAGGACTTCCTAAAATAGCTTTCAAGCAGTCATGTGGTCTGCATCGTGGTGCATTTGACAAATATTTCTTGTTTTGACTTGATTTTAATGTAATGTTTGTAACAATGGTTTCTACTTTTTACAGGACTTGGAAAACAGTGTAGGTGAACTTAGTGAAGGACAAAGGCCCAGGCTGACAGCAGCAGCAGCACAGAACATCTTAAGGGGACATTCTGCCTATATGCAGCAGCCTGTAACTAACGCAGAGTCTTCAGATCAAAGATGTGCTCCTAAGCCATTATCTCAGCAGTGTGACACAGTTACAGGTATACACCAAAATATTGCTTCTTGATGTATTGTCTGTTAGAATATTCACTTCGAATCCCATCATACTTTTTTGGTACTGTTTCCATGTTGAATGCTGTATTCTGTTTTGTATTATAATCTACAGTAGCGTTCCGAATCTGAATTAAGAAAAGCATAACTATTTTCAGGTAGGGGCTTACAAAATTTCCTTATTAAAAGGGGTATTCATAATTGAAAAGTTTGGTAATGACTTTTTCTATGGTATTTATAGCAGTATTTCCCCAAAGTGTTGGTACGTGAATCACTGGATGGGGCATGAGATAATTTTGGTAATATGCATGTGTCCATCTAAAAATTTTTAATAGTGATATATTTATTTTAATATATACTGGAAAAATATAACCAGCACATCAAAACTGTTTGACATAACAGAGCTTGCGTAGGACAATGTTAAATTAGGTAGTACTGTAGAAGTTCACTCTTCTGACTCAGTGCTCAGTGTATTCAGGACTGTTTTGGAATTTTATTAACTAAACTTTCTGCTGTAACACTTTGGGAATAAGAGTAGAATAGAGAATACCAATTTCTAGCACATGTAGTTGATTTTCATTATCTATAGTACTTATGTCCTATAGAGTCACCAGACACATTGAATTAGCAAATACTGAGCCACTGCTTCTAGGGGAAATATAAGGTTAGGTTCCTGTGAGCCTCTGATTGTAACATTTTTGACAGTTGATCAATACATAACTTCGTTTTATGTGTGTTTCTATTTAAGGACACTTATTTAATATATATTGTTGATTCATTAACATTGAATCTCACGGCCAACAGAACTTAACTCATTCCTGAATGAAACTTATCTAACATATATTTTTTCTGTAAGGCCCATCGCAGCCTTCTTGCACTTAGGTACACTAGAGAGCACTTCTGCACTATGTTTGGGGGCCATTTTAAACACCCACAAAATCACCAACAAAGCGTTCAAAAATGTGAAAAACGTGTCACTAAACAGCGAAAAAGAACCCTTGTTTGCGGTGTACAAGCTGATAAGAAAGCAGAGCAGCACCGTGTTCAACCTCATCTGCTGAAGGGTGTGTAGGGTGATTCAGGTTTCTGCTGCTCTACACATGTCCACAAATGACTGCGAACATGCTGTGAGTATCGATTTCAGGGTTACAAATAAATTTTATCAGATAGGTGAATTTGCAAAAATGGAATCTTCAAATTAATGAGGATCAACTATATTCTCATTTATTGATTTTCTCATGCCCATTGCTGCATTCTCTTAAATGAAAAGAACTTCTGGAGGTATGCAGATTTTCCAGAAGTTAGAAGAGGAGATGCCAGAAGTTAGAAAAACATTGGCACAGAGTATGAGCGAACACCTTACCATTCAGAACTGAGAGACATTCAAGACTGAATTTTCTATGGGAATGAATGTAAATTAATATTTGAATTATTTATTTTATGCACATAGTAAGAGTATTAATTTTTTTACATTTTTAAAAGTTAGGATTCAAAGTGGCATTAAAATATGACTTCTATATTTGTATCCAGCTAACCGTGCAGGGTGCAATTAAATAGAATTGACACTAGATGGCTCTCACAGATCACTTGAGAGCTGCTTGGTACTTGGCGGACAAAGAGGTACTTGTTAAATTGTTACAGAAAATAAAAATAAATAAATAATAAATGTTATAGAATAAAATCCATGAGGATATATCCTGTTTAGCCCCTCCTTATACCCTGGTGTCACCTAGCAGATTACCTATAGTACAGTTCATTTTAAATTGTAGGCACGCTATAGATATTTATTTAATTTAATTGGAAAAAATAATAAGTAATGTGGCATAAGACTGAGCATGTAAATGGGTCAGTATGACAGAGTGGCTAAGAGTTTGAGCTTTTGGAGTTTCAGAAATCAGTTTGAATTCCAGCTCTGTATTTTTGGGCAAGTAACAATCTTTCTGAGCCCAAGTTTCTTCATCTATCAAGTGGGGATAATATTAATGTATTAGTTACCTATTGCTATGTAACAAATTACCCCAAAATTTAGCGGATGAAGACAGAAAACATTATCTCACACAGTTCTGAAAGTTATGAATCTGGGAGTGGCTTAGCTGCATGGTTCTCAGGATCTCTCATGAGGGTGTAGTCAAGCTGTTGGCTAGAGCTGCAGTCATATGAGGGCTTCAGCTAGGGTTGGAGGATCTATTTTCCAAGCTCACTCACATGGCTGCTGGCAAGATGCCTCGGTTCCTCATTACTGGAAGCTTTCTATAGAGCTGTCATGACATGGCAGCTGGCTTTTCCCAGAGTGGATGATCTGAGAGAAAGTGAACAACCAAGATGGAAACCACAATATCTTTTATAACCTAGTCTCAGAAGTGACATGCCATTACTTCTGCCACATTCTGTTGATAACACAGACCAATCCTGGAATAATATCGTAGGGGACTACAGAAAGGTGTGAATACCAGGACCAAGATGTTAGGGGACCATCGTGGAGGCTGCTTACCACAAACAGTATCTACCTCCTAAGGTTATTAGGGGTGGGTAGTAGGTGACAATGCACATAAAGTAGTTAGCACTGTGCTTGGCACATGATAACTGTTACTATCTTTAATAATGCTTGGAGAATGTAAAAATAACAATACCTTCTGAAATGTATTTAATGGAACCAGAAACTATCCACAGTTGCTTAAAAGGAAGGTGCCTATAGAGAGCTAGTTTGTTCCTCTTGCTTTAAGTATTTTGGTACATTCTGTTTACTGTAGAAGAATGAGTCCCAGCATATCACTATTTCTGCTGCTGGCTAATCTCATGCCTTTCATGTTGATTTTTAGTAACTTTGTTTACAGAGGCTCAGCTATTCTTACCTTGCCTGTCCCCACCCCTGCTCATTTTCAGAAAGCATCCTATTTGCAACGTATAGTCCCCTACCACTGTTTCTAATTCTGAGGCTTTCAGGTTGGGTTGAGTAACAAAAAGATGCTAAATAAGGTTTGAAGAATTGTCTCGATAACCCTAAAGTGTAAACTGGTATTTTGAACAAACTGTGAGGACTCTGGGACTTACTACCAATTATAGCTCTTCATTTACTCAGAAAACTTGTATTGAGTACCTACTGTGTACTCGGTACCAATATATTAGTACAATATTAGGGTCTTGAGATGCAGAGGTAATAGACATCTGCTCTCAAGGAAGTTTACAAACTCATGTAGAAGAACATGAGACAGCAATTTTAATATTGTGTGATTAATGCAACAACACAGACTGCTTTGGGAGCGCAGAGGAGGAACAGCCCACCCATGAGAGCTCAGAGAAGGTTTCCCACAAGAGCCAATGTGAAACTGAATCTTAGAGGAATTAGCCAGATGATGAAGTGTGATAAGCACGTTCCAGTTTATTCATTTACTTATTCAGAAAATATTTTTTAAGTGCTTGCTCTGCTCTAAGCACATTCTAGGTGGTAGGAATATAAAACGTGGTAAGGCCTTATCCATAATGAATTTTTTCTTAGTAGAGGTAGTAGAGAGAAGGCAAAAACATGCAATAAATTACTGTAGTTATTGCGAAGCAGTCCATATAGGATGGGGGCACAGGTCAGTTGTAACTGGGGAGGGCAATCAAGAAAGACTTCATGTGTGAGGAGCTAACTTGAAATGAGTTCTCAATGATGAATAGATGTTTGCTGTGTAGTAAGTGTAAGAGAAACCCCCAAGGCAGAATATGCAATGAGACAAGGGGATAAAGTATAAAAAAACAAAACAGTGAAACTTAAGCGGGGAAATGTAAGTACTTTATCAGTGAATTAGAGTTTAGGATGCAATGGGATTGGAACAGTAGCAGAAACCAGGTGGATATAGATAATAATATCAAGTGGTTTTTCGATTTACTCTAAGACAGTAGAGATTCGTTTGCATGCAAAACAGAAAGTAATTCCAATCTTACTTGATATTTATGTCCATGGAAAATTCAGTCTTGAATTTCTGTCAATTCTGAATGTTTTGTGATATTCACAGATCCATTAAAGATTGTATGTAAATGAGTGACATGATCATATTTGCCTTTTATTTAGCAAGATCATGTGAGGTGCAGTGTGATGAATAGATTGCAGAGGATTAAGACTGGAGGCAAGGAGCCTCTGGCTTAGACAGTTATTAAAGTAAACCTGGTGAGACATTATTCAGCAGCGAAGAAATATGAAAAGGGAGACTTGAGAGACATTTGGGGAGGAGAGTGGACAAGACTTAGTTGAATATGAGAGGTGCAAAAGAAGGGAGGGTCTAAGATGACTCCAGGGTTTTGGCTAGAATGATTGGATAGATGGTATTTCCATTCACTGAGGAAGGGAGGGATTCTGGAGGAAAGACAGAATTAGGAGGAAATAAGAATGAGTGGGGTTTCATCTATGTGGAATTTGAGGTACCTTTGGGTTTCATACAAATGGAATAATTTATTAGACAGGCAAGAACCAAAGCTGCTGCTGGCACTGGCAATTCAAGCAGACTTAGTCTTCTCTGAAAGTCTACAATGGTTTCTTTTTCAAAGCAGTAAGATTCTAGAAAAGTAAAATTAGGGATTTTAAATTATGATTAATTAAATTTGTCTTGAATGGAATAATACTTTAAGTGTCCCTCTTACAAAGGGCTAACTAACGTTCATTACACTCAATGAGCATACTTTTTAGAAGTGACACAGCAAGTTCAACATTGTTGTGATTGCTGTCATGGAATCCTTTCCTGATCCCTTGTCACTGGGTTAGGTACCGTCAAATGTGCTCTCTATATAGTCCTCTAATGTCGCCTGCCTAATGTTGCTCTTATCACACTGATTTGTAATCTCACTTGAAAATGGAGACTTTATCTTGTCCACTGTCATAGCCCTGTCATCTAGCAGAGTATGTAGCATAGTCAGTAAATATAGGTTAAGTGATAGGGTGTTATATGAGCTGAAAGCTATTATGCACTTTTAATGCTTTTGGGAGATGTTGATTATACACTTTCTTGGTTTCTATATTTAATTTTTTTCTTCTTTTATCACAACCTACCTTGTGTCTTTTTAAATTAATTTTTTTCTTTATACCCATAAATCAGCCACATAGCATTTTACATAAAAATAAAATATGATTATATCATATATTACTTTAAGTTATAGACTCTTTTTTTGAGTGCTCTTCATCTACCCCTCCTCCTCACATTTTCTCTTGTCCCACTTTATGCCTTAACTTGTGTTAAGATTCTGGTATGTAACCTTCCTGGTTTTTTTTCCTTATGCATATATAATAATTATATACACACACACATACAGTATACATGATAGGTACATATGATGTGTGTGTATTTGTTGTTATTTTACAAGTTGAGATTGTGTCATGCACACTCGCCTGCATTTTGTTTTCACCCAGTAAACCCTGCAGAAATTACTCCACGTCAAGTAGTAGTGCTTAAATTCATCTTTTTATTGACTTTTTATCCACTTTTAGTGTGGATTTCCAGTAATGTATTCAGTCATTGCTCTGTTGATGAATATTTACTTTGTTATCATTTCGCCCCTACTATAAACAGTGCTGAAGTAAATATTCACACGTGTGTATCCTAACATATTGCTGCATTTTATATTTAGGGAATGGTTTCCCAGAAGTAGTTACTGGGCCCAAGGGAAAATATATTTAAGAATTTAAAATAGATATACCAAGTTGCTGTCTTAAAGATTTAAACTAATTTATTTTTATTAGTAATATATTACAACCTTCCCCCATATCCTTTCCAGAAATTGTGTTTACTACTATTTTTATTTTTGTCAGTTAAAGTATAAAGATATGGCTGACTACTGCTGAGTTTTTGTTTGTTGGCTCTTTGTATTTACTCTTCTGTGAATTACCTACTTAAGTTATTCCCCCGTGTGTTAGGTTCTAAGTTTTTCTTGTAACTTTGTAAGACCTATTTCTGTATTTTAGATATTTTCTATCATCTGTATTGCAAATGTCTTTTCCCAAATTTGTACATTGTTCATTGACATTATATTCTTTTCCACATAATTTAAAAAATTTTTTAGAGTTATTTACATCTTTTATACTTCCTGTGTTTTCATCACGTGGTTAGGTTTCCCCCAATACAAGCTTATACCTGTAGTCTCAGAATCTTTTTGCAAGTTCATTATTTAGTATATATTTATATTTAAGTCCATCTGGAATTTATTTTTGCAAGTGGTGTAAGGTAGAAGTTCAGTTTCATTTTCTTCCAGATAAGTAGTCAGTTGTGCCAGTTATTATGTATCTTTTTCCTACTGAATTGAAATATCAACCAATTTTTATATTAAATTCTCATAGATGTAGGAATTTTTTTTTCTCGATTCTTTATTCTAAGTATTCTAGATTCCTTAGGATCTAAAACACATTAGACTACTCTGTCTTTATGGTACATTCTGTTACCTGATAGGGCAAGTTTACTTTTTAAAATAAATTTTCCTGCTTTTCTTGACAATTCTCAGGCATTTATTCTTCCATATAAACTCTAAAATTATGTTTTTCAATTAAAAATCACCCTGATTGGAATTGTGCTAATTTATGTATTAATATTGGAAGAATTGACATTTTTATATGTATGTATAAAAATACATTTTATGTATTTTACTATTTGTCCAGATCTTGTTTTGTGCTCTTCAATAAGATTTCATAATTTTCTTCATTTTCTTCTTCTATGCCTTTCTTAATTATTTTACAGTTCTGGTCACTATAGTAAAAGATTATTTTTCTATTTCTAAGTGCATATTGCATAATACAGAGAGAAACCAATGATTTTTGTATATTTTTTTAGTACCCACTCATAGTACCAAATTGTCTTATTAATTCTAATAAAATTCTTTTTCCTCACTAGGGACTCTAGGGCTTTCTAGGTATATAATCATATAATCAGTACAAAAAGTTTTTACGTATGTATGAATTCTTTTATCTTAATTCATTTGCCAGTCTTAAGAAAATGTAGGAAAAGTGACATAGGAATAGAAAAAGCCATATCAGAATATAAAAAGGCCAATATGAGGCTTGGAACAATGGTTGCTCTAAATGATGGATGTTATTACAATTATTTAAATTAATCTTATAAATAAAATGAGAATAAAACAGGTAATAATTTTGAGAAATTGTTTTGTGTAGATCAAATTCTGGAAAGGTAAAACTTAAAATCAGTGTATGTATTCTGCTTTATGTAAAACCCACCTAAAAATATAGATTAACATAAAAAAATCAGAGAGTGATTATTTGCTAAACCTAAGAAATTGTCAACATACTGCCTTTAAATGGAAAATACCTGTGGGGTCTTTAAAATATCATTCATTTGAAACAATTTTTGTATAGTGCTTCAGGTCTATTTCTACTGATTAAAATGAGACTGCATTGTGCTATATTTAAAAGGTGACCATTAATTAGGAAAAACAATTTTCTTAGAAATAATTTAGCAAGAATGTGAAATAAGGAACAGTGACTAGGAGTTGAAAGATGAGGATTTTAGTTCCTTTTCACCTCTTAGCTCTGATTTTTGACAGTTAACTTCCCTGAGCCTTACAGTGAAAGACAGTTATAAAACTATCGGATCCTCCTGCCTTACAGAATGATTGTGAGATTCAAGTTAAATGAGATAATATATGTGAAAGTGCTTGGAGTATAAAATGTAAATGTACAGTGATATTATTAGATAAATATTTATCTCTGCTCTTATTGTCTTCTTTTTATTGATTTGATTGAGATGTCATTTGGATGAGGAAAAGAGGAGCTTGATATTTTGAAGAAAAATACCAGAACAGAAATAAGCAATACCAACATTTTCTAGTCAGGAAATTGCCCCTTGATTTCAGATTATTAGATGGAAAGTATTCTATTGACTCTTTTTTTTTTTTTTGCGGTATGCGGGCCTCTCACTGTTGTGGCCTCTCCCGTTGTGGAGCACAGGCTCCCGACGCGCGGGCTCAGCGGCCATGGCTCACGGGCCCAGCCGCTCCGCGGCATGTGGGATCTTCCCGGACCGGGGCACGAACCCGTGTCCCCTGCATCGTCAGGCGAACTCTCAACCACTGCGCCACCAGGGAAGCCCTCTATTGACTCTTATTGATAGAAAAGGTAATCTGGAGTGTTAGGAGTTGGTGTGTAGGAGTGGGTGTTGGGTGTGCACTGCGTGAACAGCTTGCTGATTAGAACCTTAGAATAGTCCATAGATTTGTTTGAACATAGGTACTTTTTGCATTCTCTATGAGCTTTGGTTTTAATTGCAGTGAAGGCTTGGTGACACCTATTTTCTGTTGATGTACTTCTAATTCAGCAGGTAAGAAATATTGGTAATTTTAGCCAATTTTTCTTTTTCTAAGAAATAATTTATTTTAACTTTTTGTTTACATACTTGATAACAGATGATATTTATGAAGATTTATGTGCTAGTCATGGTCCAATGAGTTTGGGAGAATTGGAGTTGCAGCCAGATCCTCACCTTGCCCTTCCCACAAAACTTCGGACAACACAAGAAGATGATGTTGAATTATCAGTGGCAGCTGAAGATTTTCCTCAGGTACCGGATTAATAGCACTTGTACTTTACTTAAATCAGAATGGTAACAATATTGCCTTAGCATAGAACACTGTCAAGAGCACAGTCTTTGGAGCCAGACAGCCTCAAATCATGCCTCCTTTTTTCACTAACTCAAGCCTGGGTATAGATCTTAGCTCATCCAATCTCTAGCAGTGACCTTGAATACATACTTAGCCTTTTTCTAAGGCTTAATTTCCTCATCTTTAAATTAAAGATTAAAATAATGTATATAAAAATGCCTGTTACCGAGTTAGATAGCTATTATCATTTACACCTCTATATTCCCCTGCAATATCTAGTTTAGTAGTTTGTGCATAATAGGTACTCAATAAATATTTATTCTATTAAAATTTGTGAAGTGTGTTACCGTGAAAGCATGAGATATTTCATACTGAGTTAAGCCAATGGCCCATGCAATCTTGTGTACTGAAAAAATAGGATAATTACTCTCCAAGGTGTAAAAAAAATGCTCATGTTAAATTAAATACAGTTTTTTAATCTGTGTAATCTCACTGTAGATTAATTTATTCAATAAATAGTCATCATAGTATGGTATTGTGTTGCATTGCATGGTGTTGAGGGTGAAAGCCAAAAGTATATAAAATAAAGATTACTTATGGAACACACTATTATGTAGGGTTCAGTATTAATAACCTGTGACCAAGCAAAGATCAGGAAAAAACTAGTAATGAATAAGTATCTGTTAATTAATTCTGTAATAAAAGAAAAATTGTTTGTGACCTTGGGTTAGGCAAAAATGACACCAAAAACACTATCCATGAAAGAAAAAAAATTAATAGACTGGTCTAATCAAAAACAAGAACATCTGCTCTTCAAAACACACTGTTAAGGGCTTCCCTGGTGGCGCAGTGGTTGCGTGTCCGCCTGCCGATGCACTTGGGTTAGGCAAAAATGACACCAAAAACACTATCCATGAAAGAAAAAAAATTAATAGACTGGTCTTATCAAAAACAAGAACATCTGCTCTTCAAAACACACTGTTAAGGGCTTCCCTGGTGGTGCAGTGGTTGCGTGTCCGCCTGCCGATGCAGGGGAACCAGGTTCGCGCCCCGGTCTGGGAGGATCCCACATGCCGCGGAGCGGCTGGGCCCGTGAGCCATGGCCGCTGAGCCTGCGCGTCCGGAGCCTGTGCTCCGCAATGGGAGAGGCCACAGCAGAGGGAGGCACGCATACCACAAAAAAAAAAAAAACACACACTGTTAAGAGAATGAAAAGACAAGCTACAGATTGGGCGAAGATATTTGCAAATCACTTATCTGGTAAAAGGCTTATATGCAGGATACATAAGGAAATCACAGAATGCAATATTAAGAAAACAAACAATCCAATTAAAAAATGGATAAAATCTTTGGACAGATACCTTACCCAAAGAAGATATACTGATGGCAAGTGAGCACATAAAAAGATTCTCAGCATCAGTAATCGTTAGGAAAATGCTAATTAAAACCACAATGAAATACTACTACACACGCATTAGAACATCTCAAATTAAAAAGACTAACATGCCCAGTTTTGGCAAGGGTGTGGAGCACTTAAACTCTCATATGCTGCCGGTTGGGAATGTAAAATGATTCAACCACTTTGGGAAACAGTTTTGCAATTTCTTAAAAAAGTATTGATAAAATGTACACCTACCATATGACCCAGACATTTTACTCCTAGGTATTTATTTACCCAAGAGAAACTACCACATATGTCTAAGCAAAGGCTTGCACATGAATGTTCATAGCAACTTTATTTGTAGTAGCCCCAAACTGGAAACAACATAAATATTCATCAATTGCTGAATGTACAAGTTGTGGCATATCTATAAGATGGAATACTACTTAGCAATAAAAAGCCATGGACGGAATTCCCTGGTGGCACAGTGGTTAAGAATCCGCCTGCCAATGCAGGGGGCACGGCCGACGCGCAGCAGCGAAGACCCAATGCAGGAAATAATAAATAAATAAATATATTAAAAAAAAAAAAAAAAAGCCATGGACTACTGATACGTACAGTGACATGGACGATTCTCACAAAAGTTGTGTTGAGGGGAAAAAGCCAGAACCCCCATCCCCCAAAATAGTGCATACCTTACGATTCCACTTACATGACATTCTAGAAAACGCGAACTAATCTATAGTTATAGGAGGGAATTCAGATTATTTTGAGCTTGGTGGATATGTTCATCATATTATCTTGACTGTGATGATGGCTTCATGGGTATATACATATGTCAAAACTTAGCGAATGATACACTTTAAATACATACAGATTATTGTCTATCAGTTATACCTCAATAAAGGTATTCTAAAACATAAAAGAAAGATTGCTCTCCTTTAATTACTGACCTGTTTTAAAATAAAACTGCAAAGTGTTACCAGAAGAATGGCTTCAAAATATTCATTTGTTAGATTTCCTTTATTAACAGAGAAATATGGCTAGTACTACTACTAGCACACACTTGTTTATAGTGCTTACTCTGCCAGAGGCTGTTCTAAGTTCATTATGTATTAACTCATTTAATCCTTTTAACAACCTACTGAGGTAGTTATTATTATTATCATCCCCATTTGATAAATGGGAAAATTGAGGTATTGGGGGGTTAAGTAACTTACCCAAGGTCAAAGCTACGTAATGACTTAGCCAAATTTGAACACAAGCAGTTTAGCTCCACAATACTCAGCTTTTAATCCCTGTGGTTAAGGAAGGGAGCCAGTACGAAGGTTCTAAGTTGAAGCAGCACAGAAGAGTCATAGTACCCATCTTAGAAATACACGCCAAAATAATATTTCCTTCAGGGAAGAAGCCTATATGATTAATGGCTCTAAACTTAGAAGACCAGAGGTGAGGCTAGTTGTTATTATTGCAGTCTAAAGCTACTCATTTTTACCTGTAGATAAATAAGTATCTGCCAGAACTGGAGTGGTTACATTTGAGTCCATGTGGACAGGTGTTTCAGATTCTCCTCTGCTTGTATCTGTTGTTAAGAGTTCAGAGATACCTTTTTAGGTTCCTGTCAAATTATATCTGACAGTTGTTTTCACAGACTCATTCATAATTAGGCTCATAAAACAGGAAAGGGAAGAAAGAAAATGGCTAAAGTCATCACAATTTGTAATGTGTGATTGTGAAGGAATTTGTGACTACTGTAAATTTCAAATTTCATTAGGTGGTAGTAAGGAAGAGAGATGATGGGGCTTATGGTAGAGTGTACTTTTCTTGAATGGCAAAGGAGGATAACAATACCTACTCAACACTTGTGAGAATTCAGTGATGTTATTATATATAAAAGCTCTTTGAAAATTGCAGTACATTATGCAGATTTTCATTTTATGCAAAAATGGTTATATGGAAGTGCTTACAGTCAAATTAAGTTTTTATCCTGTCTAAATCCATCATGTATGTATCTAGAATAGTTGATTTATAAGTAGCTCTGAATCCTCTAGGAAAAATAGAAATGATTTGAATATCTGAAATCTGTGTATATTACCCAAATCTTTTGAAAGATTTTATTTGCAATATCTTTTCTTTAGTAATATGTACTCCATCACCCATGTGGTAGTTAGAAAGCATGCATGATATTCAAATTTTATATAATAAACACCTAAATAATTTAATTGATCAGATCTTTTTAAAGTAACTTTAAAATAATATGACTTCATGTCTTAAATTCTTCAGTACCAACAAAAACAAGACCAAGATGTTAAGCAAGTTGAACACAAGCCAGTTCAAAGTCGTTTAATACGTGTAAGAAATAAATGTGATATTTCACTTTCACAGCAACAAGGTAAGATTTGTTTCCTTGTAATAATATAAGAGTTTGGTATATGTTGTGAATTGAACACATATATAATGAGAATTCTTTTATATAAGTTTTATTCTTATTCTCTAGGGTTTTTTTTTGTTTTCTTTGATTTAGCCCTTTGGGATAAAGAATCTGGTATTGCATTTGAGTGTATATTTGTTAGTTCTTTTTACCAATAAACATTATTTCTAAAGGATTTTTAAAACTCGTAGGTAGTATTATTTTAATCTTACCTTTTGGTTCTTGTACAATTGAATGTCAGTGTTTTTTTATCTTTGTATAAGTCTGTATCTGTATCATAGTTGTCTGTTTTAAATTATAATATGATAAAGGCAATGGTTATGGTTGTTAAGGAGCTTTGTAAAGGCTATTTATGTTGTGTGGCAATTTGATCAACAGGTACAACTTAAAAAACAGAACTCATGTTAGATGCTATTGTATGAATGAACTTTTCTGTCTGCTTGATTACCAAAATTGTGTGGCTAAATGATTCTACAGTCAGCATCACAGCATTTTGATGTTGTCTTTATGTTTCTGCAAAGCTGTTGGCCTTGTGCTTAGTTTGCCTTCTTGCTTCTTCGTCATTTAAATTTTATATAACCTAAATTCTGAAATTTGGCAGTAGAAATTAAGATGTCTCTGTTTAAAAACTTTCTGTCTACAGTCCAGGTAGAAGTATTAGGAGTATTTTGAGCAGTAGAATGTTTTTCTTCACTTTTGTAATTGTGTTTTTTATCTCATATATTGAATGCCAATATAATGACAAATGTAACTGTTTGGTAGTTTGGGGAGGACCTAAATGAGGAAGTGCTTAAGATTATGTTATATGAGGTTCAGGTTTTTACTTTTCTGCTTGTTTTCTGTTCCTTTCTTGCTCCAACTTTTCAGAGCTTTGCCCTCGTGACCACTTTTTAAAACCTAACAGTGGTACAGTAGTGTTAGTATTATATTTTAGAATCCTATGGAAAATTACCTGTAACACTTTCCTCATTGCGTTTAAAAATTAATCATGACAGTATACAGATATGAACAAATGAATATTTTTAAGATAATATCAGGACTGACTTGATGTCCTTCTACTGAATTCTGTTACCATTCATGGTCAATGACTGTATATTTAATTTAGTTTTTTAAAAAAATTATAATTTCTTAAAATTATAAATGAATTTTGTCTCCTTGGATAATGTTGTATATAATAAAATGATCATTTTTCTCACCTGATAGGAAAATATCTTTGGTAAGATTTTAAGGGTAAATACCTCTCTTTAGGAAAGTGACATTGTTTTCAGTTTCACATATATGAATGTCTGACCACAAGATGGCAATATTTAAATTTTTGTTGACTTACAACAATGTCATTAAATAATTTAATGTCAATAAAAATCATAAGAAAAATAATAGAAACCAATGTGTTAGCTAGTAGGAGGAAGTTTTATTTAGAAAGAATCTAGAACAGTTGGATTTAATATGTGTAAAAATTATTTTCATTTAATTTTACATGCAATACAGAAGTTAGGAGAGCCGCAGGCCTATGTCAGTTTTAATCAAGATAAATAAATACCCAGTGGGCTATAGATAAAACATTTTAAATAGGAGCCAATTGTTTCACTCTATAATTGATACGTATCTCCATACTAAATATTTTTTGAATGAACACAATTCCCTTGACAAATATAGTCAGTTATGACTTTTTCCCCTATAAATTTTGTGGATTTTATTTTTTTCTCTGATGAAGCTCTGATACACTGCCAAATGTTTCAAAGAATAAGAGAGTCAGAGTGCCAAAATAATCCTCTAGGGCTTTCACAACTTTGAGTGACCTTGAAGGAATTCAATCCTATCATATACAAAGGGCTTGAAGATAATGAAGGAAATTCACCTTATCACAAGGAAATCAAAACCACATCTTTTCTGGAAGATAAATGCTTCTAAGAATACTTGAAGCCCAAATTATGGCTGTTTCAGGAAGAAGTATTATGTATTTCACTTTGAAATGCATAGTAGTTTAATATATGTATATAAAGAAATCAAGCCGTTTACTAGCAGTAGCAGTAGTTTAGTGATTATCCATTAAAAATTGACTGAAGATATGGTAGGACATAGGTTCTAGCACTATGCTTCTGGGAGATCTGTAAAGTACTTGTCTCCTTCCTCTCCGCTTGATTATTACTTTCAGATTTTAATACAAAAGAGAGAAATTGAATTGAATTCTGAAAGATAATATCCGTTTCTTTTGGTATTTAATTCATTGGGTATATTTTTGAGCACATGATACCACTTATCTGATTCTAAGTCCTGATTAATGTGTCTAACAGTTTTATAGTGAAAGCAACTTTTTAAGTAATTTAGTAAGTCATTAAAATTTTTTTCCCTTTCAGTGTGCAGTTAACTTTCTTCAATACAAATGAGAGACTAGTTTTCAATCCATTTATTTGTTATGAACCCAGGAACAATTAAATTCTATAAAGTGATGTATTAAAATAGTTCACTTTAAAAAATATTTTTCTTCTTTAGTTTTTCTCTTAAAATTTTAAGAACCTCATAATAAAGAATAATTAGAAAGTCAAACAGGCTATACTATAATCAATGGGGAAAAATTAGAACATATGTTGTATGGTTAAATGTTAGGACAGATTAGTTGTCAAAGTTGTTTGAAAATCACAGCATTCTTCAGTTTTCTTATTTGTAGATGATATATGTTGCTCAGAAAATATGTATCAAAGTGCTAAAAGTAATTACTAATGTAATTGCACTAATTTATCAAAAGCAGGTTACATTTTTGT
Organism: Physeter macrocephalus; assembly: GCF_002837175.3. NCBI lineage: Eukaryota > Metazoa > Chordata > Mammalia > Artiodactyla > Physeteridae > Physeter > Physeter macrocephalus. Next base: position 140,129,141 of record NC_041224.1, read on the forward strand.
GGGAAATCACAATAGGTTTTTTTTTGACATTATGTCCTGAGTTTAATTCCTAGCCATCGTAGCACCTTTTATACCTTAACATACAGTGATTGTGACTTTAGATATGTGAGAATTAGGAAATTCAAAGCTTATATATATTTAGAAGCCATTTCTAACCATATGTGCAAATGAAAATTTTTGCCTTTGTATTTGAAATATGACTAAATTATAATAGCTCCAAATTACAATTGATTTTAATAATTTTAAAATCACAGTTAAAAGTTTTTTAAATTGATTTTTTTCTCATAAAGTATGACAGTGATTTAAAAGCCATGTGTGTAGATCTCTGATAGGGAAGGGATGGGGCACAGAGTAATAAATCTGCCCAAAATCCATGAATCCAAAGGTGTAATCTGAATAAATGTGTCTTTCACAAATCCATGCTATTATTGATTAATAAAATAGAAATTCACTTTAAAATGTTGCTGAATGTGGGCGTTCTGTTTCCACCTAGGAGGAGGAAAGTGGAGAGTGTCTCTTCTCCTAACTAATAAAATGTCAGATAAACTCTAAAATCATAACATTTCTTGAACCCATCAGAGAGCTTATGATGTAGAGCAATTAAGTAGCCTGAAGTCCACGGGAAGAGACTCCTCCCGAGAGATGAGACACAAGAAACCTGTCACTGTGCCAGAGCACAGTCACAGGAAAAGACACCAGGCACCATACAAGCAGATAAGAGGTATTTGACTAGACTTTTCTTTAATGAATTGCTAAAGGCCAGGCATAGAGCCATTGGTAGCTACTGATACAAAAGTGGTTCATTCCCACTTGCAGTCTCTTCTCCACAGACCTCTAGAAAAAGAAAGATTAGGAGACTGGAGAGATTCTTCTTCACTGGTGCAGACCTGGAAGAGGAGAGTGGCCGCCACTGCCAGAAGGACTGAATTCTTTCCAGCATAACCCTGATACCAAAACCAGGCAAAGACATTACAGGAAAAGAAGATTATAAACCAATATCTCTCATGAACATAGACAGAAAATTCCTCTACAAAATATTACCAAATTGAATTATTCTTCTACATTCAGCTGCATTTTCCTGAGTCCTTACTGAACCTCCAATTGAAAATGGCTTATTCATCCTTAACCCCACCTTCCAGATCTTTGGTGCCCGGAACATAATCATAATCTTAACAATAGTTTCCATTTACTGAAGCCTTTCTAGGCACTCTGTGCTATCTCATTTATTCCTCATAATACCATGCCACGCAGGTAGTGTGGCATTTATATGAGAAAGGGTAAGATTCATGAAGGTTAACTAATTTTCCCAACGCACACAGTTTAGCAAATGAAGGTCTGGAATTCAAGCCCATATCTACTTGAGGGCAAAGCTGATGCTCTTTTACTTGTTTTATACCATTTTATTGAGTAAGCACTTAATAAATATTTGTGTGACTTAACAGTTTGTGGCAAGAGCTGCCTTTACCATCGCTGTATTCTCCAGACTGATTATTTAAAGTTTCAGAGAAAGTGATATATGGGATAGTTTTGTGATTTATTTATTAAGATAGGTTTTCCTATTTATTTAATAGACCTTGTTTCCCAACATAGCACTGTGCTTAAATACAGTCAGTGATCAATGTGTTCATTGAATTGAATTTGATAATTCATTCCATCATTTGCTTTTGCCACCAAACAATGTTTAATGCTGTTATTTAGTAAAAAGATACAAGGAAGAAGAAAAGGAGAAAAATGAGAATAGTTCCTTATAATCATTTTTCAGTTGAAACTTTTGAATGTAGACATGGTACAGACAGCCACGGTGGAATAATGTAAAGTCATTTTTACTTTTCTAAAAGATTTTGTGATTTCTTTTGTAGTATAAAAATTTTTCGTTCTTTGAGGACGTATTAGTTAAGCAAGGGGAAGGGGCAACCAAGCATATGCTTAAGGGTAGAGAAAGTTAAATCGGGTTACATGTTAGGCAGTGGGCAGTATTTTTTAACTCTAAATGAAAGAGAAATAGTGTGAGCATTCATTCACTCATTCTTTTTTTTTAATCGAGATATCGTAAAATTTTCCCTTTTATAGTATACAATTCAGTGGTTTTTAATATTTTTAAAAAGTTATGGAAATTCCAGAAAATTTTCTTTGCCCTAAAAAGAAATCCCATATTCATTAGTATTCATTCTCTATTCTCCCCTCCCCCCCAGTTCCTGTCAACTGCTAGTCTACTTTCTATGTCTATGGATTTACCTATTCAGCACATTTTATGTAAATGGAATCATACAATATGTGGTTTTTGTGTCTTGCTTCTTCAACTTAACATGTTTTCAGGGTTCATTCATGTAGCAGATGTCATTACTTCATTCCTGTTTATGGGTCAGTAATGTTCCATTGTACATTTATTTTTAGGTCAGTGTTTTTAGCATCCTTTTTGTGTAAAGGACTGTAGAAGGTGCTTTGGAGCTAGAGTGATGGATAAGACAAAACATCTGCTCTCAAGGGATAAGAAGAAGAAAGGGGTAGTTTGAGAAGAATAATTTCTTTAAAACACTGAGTCTCAGAAATAATTTGTTAGAATACTATGAAATTCAAAAAGACAAACATCTTTATGTAATCATACTGTCAAATTGTCACTTTTTTCTTATAGTGCTGAAAAATAAACACATGGCAGCAAGTGTTTTAGGTCAACTTGCTGATTGTCTTTATGTATATACATTTCTTATATTTTCTGAATGGATGGGGGTGGGAGCATAAACCATATGAGAAAAGATACTCTTCTGGCACATTAAAGAATTTTTGTCATAGATTATTATTTCAACTATAAAGAAAGGATTTACACATTTGATTTTAAAAATAGAAATATATATACACACACATATATATATATAATCTAGGAGATAAATGTGCTTAACTAAGGCTATTCCCTAAAAATAAGCAAAATGCAAAGAGGATTGATAGGGAAAATCTATTTGAAAAGACACTGAAAATTATTCAAGGATTTCCATAAACATTTTCACTTGTTGATGCTAAAGTGATTTCTTTTTCTATGTAGGAGTATTTTAATTGTGGAGATTATTTAATTTTCTTATTGTTGTAGAATTAATTATACACTGTGTATGGAGCACGTAGATTTTTCTCAAGTCTTTGATATTAAACCTGTCTCACCAAATACATATACCAGGATTGTTTTGAAGACTCACCAGTATTCCAGAAACCTCTGCAACCCTTTCATTGTTCTTAGCCAGATTTCCTGAAACCTGACTTTAAAGTTTTCATGCTGTTTTTTTTAGAAACCAAATTGATGTAAAACATGATTTAGGGCTTCCCTCGTGGCGCAGTGGTTGAGAGTCCGCCTGCCGATGCAGGGGACACGGGTTCGTGCCCCGGTCCGGGAGGATCCCACATGCCGCGGAGCGGCTGGGCCCGTGAGCCATAGCCGCTGAGCCTGCGCGTCCGGAGCCTGTGCTCCGCAACGGGAGAGGCCGCAACAGAGA